>NC_142932.1:124866207-124893707 GCF_046866305.1 Octopus bimaculoides | reverse complement strand
TAATTGTGTGGTTAAGGAGTTTGCTACGAAACCACATGGTGCCAGGTTCAATCCCACTGCGTGGCACTTTTGGTGAATGTCCTCTAGCAAAGCCCCTAGAAGACCAAAAGACTTGTAAATGGATTTGGTTCACGGAAACTGAAAGAAGACCGTCGTATATAGACTCTCTTTCCTTTCCCGAGCGTCTAATAACACTATCCGTATCACGTCCTCACGTTGTTGTTTTTTGTTATTGATTTTTGTCTTTTTTTGAACTTATATATATATATATATATATATATATATATATATATATATATATATATATATATATATATATATATATATATATATATATATATATATATATATGCCTTTAGGCTTTCACTTCATACACGCTAGCTCAGTTTGATTTGTTCTCTGTCGAAAGACGCCTGTTGTTATTTCTTGTTGCTGTATTCGTAATTGTGTACCATATTCTCCGTTTTTTTTTGTTTATTTGTTTTTTTGTCTTTGTTGCCGTACACATTCGCTAGCTTTCTTACAAAAGAGTCTAATGCTCTTAGCTTAGACTTCTTGGGGGCAACCAGATCGAACCATCTGAAGTGTAACTGCCCTAAATGTTCGTGATTTCTGGGACTTGACTGATGAACGAAAGCCAAGAATGACCCGTCCTTTGTGCATGTCTTTCTAATTGTTGTTTCTCTTGTCCGCCTTTGTGTCGTATATCTGTCCGAACGTTTTAATACCTTCTATTCCGTTTTTGTTCCATTTATTTTCATCCCATCCTACACAGCTGCTAAGACGCCCACCCCATTCTGCCTTTGAACTGCAGATGCAGCACAGAATTTTGTCGGTGAACAGGTCGCGGTCTCAAAGCGACGAAAACGTTTTGGCAAATTAAATTTAAATGTTTAAGTGAATCAAACGGTTTTTATGTGTTTCTAAAATGGCTTATAAACACCTTCCACGCTGCAATTGTTTTCGTTTCAGCACACGATCTCAGATCAGGTCACTTGCTATGCAAGTACATCTCCATAATATATATATATATATATATATATATACTGGGAAAATAGTAAGGGTAGAAAATTTAGAAAAAGTTTCATACGGGTGGCTAGCATGCGTAATAAAGCCAATAGACAACATATTTAGCGACCTCACTGATGAAGTACAGATGATAAATTAATTTATTTTCTCATTAATACAGAAACTAGATCTGAAGGTGACTAGAAAAAATATTTTTTTAAATTTTCATTCCCTTTGAAATTGCTTTGATTGTCCTTTCTAGTATTGAAGGGTGTATTGTGAAAGGTCACCTCTTTCGTGCATGAATACTTAAATTGTTTGTACACTATTACATGTGTATATATATAATTAAGATGAGGATTGTGATAGAATCAGGTAATTGAAAGGTATGTACCAGTTAGGGATGAGTAATGTCTGTGGTTCCGACAAATGAGCTGATACTTAACCATCATGCATTTTTTCATTGGATAATATTGGGTTGTCAGGAAAGTTCGTGCCGATTTTTAAAGGCAAGAAAAAGGTCAATAAATACTTGCCATTACATTTTTAATCAACCAAATATGAACCATTTTGTTGCACAATGCGTCTCCATCTTTCCTTTAACTTGAAAATACCCTCTTCCCAGAATTGAGGTGGTTTCATGGCAAATAAGTCGAAAGGTAAGCTACTATAAATCGGCATGAACTTTCCGGTCAACCCAATATATATATACACATATACATATATGTGTGTCTGTATGTGTGTATATATATATATGTATATATATATATATATATATATATATATATATATATATATATATATATATATATACATACGTGCATGTATATATGTGTGTGTGTGTATGTATACAAATACATATATGTATATATAAATAGATAAGGTTTTGTGGCATTTCTGTTCTATTCATGGGGTGGCTTACTGTCAAATAAATGTTGTTGGACACACAAGGTATTGGTTGGCGCAGGGGCCTACACAGCTGCTAAGACGCCCACCCCATTCTGTCTTTGAACTGAAAGACTCCACTAAGGTGTAGCCATTCGATTTACTCCGAGAATCGAAACCAAATTCCAGCGATTGAATGCTGCATGATGTATGCGGCATACGTGAGTGTGTATGAGAGCTGTGTGAGAAAGTGCAACGCGAAAATTGCACACAACAAAGAAGAGTTACTTAGAGATGGAGAGATAGATAGATAGATAGATAGATAGATAGATAGATAGATAGATAGATAGATAGATAGATAGATAGAGAAATAAAGTGATAGAGAGAAAAGGAATAAGCGAGTGAAAGAAAAAGAATGAAATATGGAGTTAGTGATAGGCAGATTGAAAGAGGAGGGAATGAAGATATTTGTGATAAATCCAACAGATCGAAAGAAAGGTAGAAAGATAGATTACAGAGATTTAAATAGAAAGCGTATAAAAAGGCAGGGCGCATAATCTGCTCTAGCGTAAAGTACATAATCACCTTAAAATTGATTACGTATTAAGAGGAAATGAACAAATCATCAAAATGTTGTTGTTGTTGTTGTTGTTCTTGGTGGTTTCGTTCACCACCCCTCTCGCCCTTCACTTACTGTCTATGCATAACGCAACATATAAATGCATATATATATATATATATATATATATATATATATATATATATATATATATGTATGTATATATATATGTATACGCAGACACACAGACACACATATGTACGTAAAATATGCGTGCGAATGTGTGTTTGTGAGTGTGCGTATATATATATGGGTATATATAGGGATATATATATATATATGGGTATATATATGTATATATATATGTGTATATATGTATATGTATATATATATATATATATGTATATGTATATATATATATATATATATATATATATATATATATATATATATATATAGGTATATATATATATATATACATACATATACATACTTACATATATATATATGCACATAGATATGCATAAATACTCAGACATATGTGTGTATGTGTGTGCAGGCGTGTATGTGTGTATGTGTGCATGTGTGAGTGTGTGAGTGTGTGTGCAATACCCGAGTTTCGGAAAAAGGCCTTCCCACTTTCTTTAATGATAAATTGATTTTGTGACAAATTTTCGTTTGAACATACATAATAGGTTTTAAACGTATAATTCAGAAACAAAAAAAAAAAAAAATTCATAAAGTAAAGTAAAAAAAATAAAAAAATAAAAAATTGAAAAATGAATCAATTCCAGCAGAGACAGAAAAAGGGCGCCATCTGAGAGAAAAAAAAAAAGAGAAAAAAAGAATGAAAGCGTTAATTAACGTTGTAACAGTTTGAGAAATTTTCTTCCGCAGAATCGGAATCTGATTGAATAATAGAGAATATAGAATAATGGAAAATATAGGAGATGCGAAGAAAAGTAGGAACTATAACCAGAACAGAAACACACACAATATACATGCATATATATATATATATATATATATATATATATATATATATATATATACTTTATTAGAAAGCAACAAAAATATCACAAAAACTGTTACTCAGAGTTTCACGTTCCCGTTCGTCGGACAGTTTTGTTTAGAATGTATATATATATATATATATATATATATATATATATATATATATATATATATATATATATATATATATATATATATATATATATATATATATATATATATATATATATATATATATATATATATATATATATATATATATATATATATATATATATATATATATATATATATATATATATATATATATATATATATATATATATATATATATATATATATATGCGCAGGAGTGGCTGTGTGGTAAGGAGCTTGCTTATCAACCACATGGTTCCGGGTTCAGTCCTACCTAATCTTGTCAGTGGATTTCGTACACGGAAACTGAAAAAAGACTGTTGTATATATGTGTGTGATTGTGTGTGTGTCTGCGTGTGTGTGTGTGTTTGTACCACCACTATCGCTTGACAACCGATGTTGCTGTGTTTACGTCCCCATAACTTAGCAGTTCGGCCAAAGGCACTGATAGAGTAAATACTTGGTTTACAAAGAATAAATCCCTGTGGTCGATATTTTTCGACCTAAGGCTGTGCTCCAGAATGGCTGCAGTCACATGAATGAAACAAGTAAAACAATCTAAATAAAACTATGCCATTTCAATCCCGAGCCAGGCCGGGTATCTCTGCCACTACTAAATATAACTACAGAGCAAATCCATAAGATTTAGCCGTCATTGCATTTATAAATTAATGAAATACATTAGGACAGTGGCTCTCAAATTGGACAGTATTTCCCCCCTGGAGGCGGTGGAAAGTTCCAAGGAGGCATTGAAGAGTAAAAGCAACAAAATAATGGTTTCATTACGTTAAGTTTTATTTGTGAAATACAGTAGCTTTCAATTTGCTTTAGAAAGAGGTCTGTGTTTGTGAGGGTTAGTTGGGGCGGGGGAGCTAGATAGGTAACCTGGGTGTCAAGGGGGTGGCAGCCTGAAAAAGGTTTGGGAACCACTGCACTAGGATATATAACATAGTCATAAATATCGGTCATATTAATATATGTGTCATAAATAACTGATATTTATACAACCTCCATATGGACAATAAAAGTTGGATTCTTGGACTATAGTTTAAAAAGGTCATTTATTACGCTCTGCTAAACTGACCTCTGGGATATTGTACATAAGAGTAGGGGACCCCTTTCGGTCATGACTGACCATGGGATTGCACCTAGAAAGTTAACCTCCGAGGCACAAGTCCAGGCAAAGTTGTATTATGAAAGACCAGCAGTCGCCCATGCATACCAGCCTCCCCTCTCCACACCACTGATGTTATCCAAGGGAAAGGCAAAGGGGCCGATACAGCATGGCACCAGTGATGTCGCAACTCATTTCTACAGATGAGTGAACTGGAGCAACGTGAAATAAAGTGTCTTGCTCAAGAACACAACACGCAGCCCGGGAATCGAATTCACAACCGGTCCGAGAATCGAATTCACAACCCCACGATTGTAAGCTCGACGCTCTAACCACTCAGCCTTGCGCTTTCGCATAAAGCCTTTGCTATTAGGCCTGTACCTAAATCAAACGCGTTGACCACTGGGCACCATTTTTAACTGTTTTATGAAATCAGTGCTGCGTCAGCAGTGGTTAGTTTTCATTCTAAATATCATCACGGAGTATTCTTTTATTTGTCATCGCATAGCGGCCATGCTGGAGCACCGCCTTGAAAAATTCCAGTCGAAGTTAATCGACTCCAGGACTCTCTTTTGTCGTGACATAAACACTCCAACACCGGATGTCAAGCGGTGGTGGAAGGCAAAGATACACACACACACACACACACACATATAGAAATGCACACACACATATATACACGGGCTTCTTTCAGTTTCCGTCTGTCGAATCCACTCGCAAGGCTTTGGTTGACCCACATACTGCGAATGAACCTTGAACCATGGGGTTAGGAAGCGAAATGGTTACAATACAGCCATGGCATCCGTAGATTTTAGTGGCCGCTGCCTTTAGAAGTTAATTCTAATTTTCAGATTCATTTATATATGCGTGTAGTCTTTTAGAGTTTTCCTTGTGATCTGTGGCCATGATGCAGCACCTATGTAGATAGACAGACAGACAGACAGACAGACAGATACAAACACATGTATAGATTCTAAACGAGTCAGAAAATGCGTGTTGTATGACAACAAAAGATGAAGGACTGTTTATTAGAGCAGACGTATTATCTATTGCTGGTGTACTTGCAGTTGTTGCCGATGATGATGATGATGATGGAGAGGAAGTGGAGGAGGAGGAGAAGGAAGAGAAAGCTTAGCTGCAACTAAAGATTCATCCAGTGGGCCCACGGTGAAAGCTATTGGCTCTGTGTACACCATGTCGCATGCTCAGGAATTACGATTTTGTTTGTTGTCTTTCGATAGTGGTTTTGACTGCTATTTCTAGCAGATAAAGCGACCTCACTGGCCGACCACGTTAAGCAAATGCTTCGAGGCTCGAGCAAGCGATTGTCATGTTTTATAAAGACGATGATGTTGATGTATACATGTGTGTGTGTGTGTGTGCGTTGGGGAGAGTGATAGAGAGAGAGTGAGAAATTGAGTGAAATAACGAGAAAGAAAGGCATAGAGGGGACGAGAGAGGGGTAAGAAACAAAGTGCTTAGAGAGGCGGTAGGCGGTGGTGGTGTATAAAGCTCCTATATACATCGTTAGACAAAGAATAACAACGATGGGTGGGGGCTAAATTACTAAATAAACCAAGCAGTCAGTAAGAGAAAGACGGAGTAAGAGATGAAAAGAGTGAGAGAAAGGAAGGAGAGGGATATATAGAGAGAGGGAGAGTTATAGAGGCTGACAGAGAGAGAGAGAGAGAGAGAGAGAGAGAGAGAGAGAGAGAGAGAGTGGGAGAGTCGTTTAGGCAATGCAGCAGTCTCTCTATAAACGTGAGCTGATGTTTAGCAACCGTCGTGCATGTTTTCGTATTGATTTCTGATTCAGGGCTTCCATAGTAATGAAGACAGAAGCAAAGAGGTGGAAGGGAGCGGGAGTGACATTCATGCACTTCCTCCTCCCATCCCCCCACGCTCCACAAAGTAAAAATTTATCACCTTTAGTGAAATTATTGCCACAATATTTAAATGTCTTTTGAAAATTTACACAGAGTTTATTAGTTTAAAATATGTGCAAGAAACGTCCATTCTCATATTTTGAGGAATCGCCATACATTTATATATATATATATATATATATATATATATATATATATATATATATATCAGGCACGTGCCATCAGCAATTACTCAGGGTAGGCGATTGGTGACCTTTGATGTAGTAAAACACACAAAAAAATAAGCGAAACGCGCGACTGAGTTGAAGGCAGATCTATTTCTGCCTTTATAGAACGTAAAGCAAACGTTGTTGTAGGAATGTACGCATCACGTGTACTACAGCAGTACTATGCGTAGCTTAAATACTGAGATTAAAAGGCAGGAGCGAATTATGCCTACCTAGTCTACATAAAACATAAAATATTTTGCATTTTATGCATAGTAATCAGGGTAACCTTCATAATTTTATTGAATTAAGTGCATATTTTGCCAGAAAAGGAAAATGTTGCTATCGATCTATTTTATTGAAGGTAGGTACTGCCTACCTTGGCGGCAGGTCCCTGGTATAGATATATAAAAAAGGGTCAGTGATCTCTGGAATGAGTGAGATTCTGTGAAGTTTAACCTTCTTGAGGACGCATTATTAAGCACTGGCTTCAGATTTTTGCAGAAGGTCAGCAATTTCGAAATAGGGGGTAAGTCAGTTACGTCAACACCAGGGTTGTTTTATCGACCGCGAAAGGATGAAAGTTAGAGCCGCCCTCGGCGGAATTTGAACTCAGAACGTAACTCAGGACGAAATGCTGCTAAGCATTTTGCTCGCTGCCTAAAGGTATTAATTAAATATTAATTAATTGTTAATAACAATTGATAATAACACAGAGGAGACTGAAGTTATCTGGACATGCTCACCGTCATTCAACGTTGATATTGTTCTCAGTGCTCCTGTATGAGCCCTTACACGGACACCCTAGAAAAGGGAGACCGAGGTGACATCTGACGAGGGTCTTTGGGAGACACAGGACATAGCAGAGATGAGGGACAAAGACCGCTGGATCTCGGAAATTTTACCCGCCCCAGATAGATAGATAGATAACATCATGGTTGTGGTGATTCGATTATTATAGGGAATCAAAAACCATGTTTTCGAAGTGTAAGCTGTCAAGTCTAAAATACCAGTTATATAACAAGCAATATAGGATTTTAATATCGATTTGGGGAGAATTTGGTTGTGTGGTAGGGAAAACAAGATGAAATGAGTAACAACAAATCAAATATTGCAGTGCGGTTTCATTTCTAGCTTGATTTGTCGTCCCACGATTGAAAGTATGAGGTCATTAACCTACAGTATTATACTAATAAATAACTTCTGCTTCCCAACAATATGGGTCCAGGTTCAGTCCCACAGCGTCTCACTCTCTCTATGCACAATTGTTTCTTACGGCCTAGACTTGTGAGTGGATTTGGTAAAAGGAAACAGAAAGAAACCCGTCCTATACCCCACACACACACACATACACACATATATAGGCGCAGGAGTGCTGTGTGGTAAAGTAGCTTGCTTACCAACCACATGGTGCCCGGTTCAGTCCCACTGTGTGGCACCTTGGGCAAGTACTTTCTACTATAGCCTTGACCGGCCAAAGCCTTGTGAGTGGATTTGGTAGATGGAAACTGAAAGAAGTCCGTGTGTGTGTGTGTGTTTGTGCGTTTATCTTCCCAAACATCGTTGGACAACCGATGCTAGTGTGTTTACGCCCCCGTAACTTAGCGGTTCGGCAAAAGTGACCGCTAGAAGAAGTACTAGACTTACAAAGAATAAGTGCTGGTGGGGGGGGGGGGGGGTCGATCTGCTCGACAAAATGCGCTGCTCCAGTGAAAATGACTGAAACAAGTGAAAATGACTGAAACAAGTAAAAGAATATATATATATTTTTTTTTTATTCAAAAAAATGGCCAACAGGACTTATTTTATTTTAAGCCTATTACTTACGCTATCGATATCTTTAGCCGAACCGCTAAGTTATAAGGACGTAAACACGGAAACACCTGTTGACAAGCGGTGGTGGGGGACAAATACAGACACAAAGGCAACACACGCACACACACACGCATACACACACGGGTGCGCGCTCATACACTTATATAAATGTGTATATTCGATGGGCTTCTTTCAGTTTCCATATGGTTGGGTAGCAAGCTTCTTACCACAGCTACTCCTGCGCCGATATATATATATATATATATATATATATATATATATATATATATATATACAAGAATAAGGGCAGGGAATCGTCAATTAATAATAGAATTAATAATTAACAATTTTGCCAAATAGTTCAGTATGAAAAAACCTTTATCGGTAAAACCATTTATCATCATAAATATACAGGGATTAGCATTGAGTTGCTTCTCCAACATACTGCTATTTCTAAATTTTCAGTATGCTAATCCCTGTATATTTATGATATATATATATATATATATATATATATATATATATATATATATATATATATATATATATATATATATATATATATATATATATGTGTGTGTGTGTGTGTGTGTGTATGAATATATATATCGGTACCATTTTCCTCTTTCTCCGTTTTTCCATTCTCCGAACTTTCCATCTTTCCGACGAAGGGCTACGCCCGAAACGTCATACTCTTTCTCTTTCCTTTCCCGGAGCGTCACGTCCTCACTTTGTTGTCTTTTTGTTATTGTTTTTTTGAACTTATATATATATATATATATATATATATATATATATACATATATATATACACACCTGTGTATGTATATGTCTCAGCATTATGTAATAGTGTGCGCAGTACGTGTGGGTGTGTGCTTGTGTGCGCATGTGCGTGTACGTGCTTCAGCGCGCGCGTGTGCGCGTGTGTATTGCTGTTCCCTTTAAGCGAGCGGGTTTCACGATAGTTGTAGGGAATAATAACGTCGGGTGGGGGTGGGGTGGAAGAAAGGGGTCGAATATGATTAGGGAAATACTGTGGCTGACATCGACAGAAGGAATCGCTCGTAGAAAGGGAAGAAGGAGAAAGCGAGCCTATAGAGAGAGCGATAGAGTGAGAGAGAAGGGAAGAGATAAAGTGGGAGAGAGAGAGAGAGAGAGAGCGAAAGAGATAAAGTGGGAGAGAGAGAACGAGAAGTATGTGCTTGTGTGTATATATATATACGCACACACATGTGTGTATATACGTATATACATACATACATGTATACATACATGTCTTGATATGCAAATATATGCATGAAAATACATACATAAAACATACAAATCTGCACATGCATACATAGAAAAATACCCCGCTGCTGTTGGTTGATGTTGAAATCCCACCGAAGAAGCCTTGGATCTAGGTTAGAAACCGGTTCTTTCTCTATTGGAAAGAAATTTTGAAATAACACTGAATAATGACATGCATACATACTATATATATATATATATATATATATACATATATATCGCCAGTAAATCATATATATATATATATATAAGGTTGAGGAGGGTATTGGATTTAACCAAACCCAGGAGGATACAGGTAATACCGAGTAAGTGCTGTATACCGACTAGTTATGCCCCAGTCGTTGTATGAACAGGATTGGGGATTATAAGTCGTATATTAGCGTGTGTATATGTAAATATATAAAAACAAAAAGATAAAGAGAGCAAAGGTAAGGTTGAAGAATTTTTCTTCAACCTTATCTTTGCTCTCTTTATCTTTTTGTTTTTATATATTTACACACACACACACACACACACACATATATATATATATATATATATATATATATGTATATATATATATATATATATATATATATATATAAATAAAAAATATATAGTTTTAATCTTTTTATTATATTTATCTTATGATATTTACTTTACTTTATATTATACTCATTTATTGTGCTTTTAATTATTAATTTTTCTATATGTGATAGTGGATTTTCATCGATGAGTTCTTGAAACTTGGTTATTTTCCCTAAAACTATATATTTTATATATATTTTATCCATAAAGCTCAATTTAATTTAAATTTATTATAAATTGATTTTAATTGAGTTTTTACCTGTAATTTTGGATTTTGTCCCTAATATATATATATATATATATATATATATATATATATATATATATATATATATATATATATATATATACATAGGCGCAGGAGTGCTGTGTGGTAAGTAGCTTGCCTAGGAACCACTTGGTTTCGGTTTCAGCTCCACTGCAAGGCACCTTGGGTAAGTGCCTTCTACTATAGTCTCGGGCTGACCAAAACCTTGTGAGTGGATTTGGTAGACGGGAACTGAATGAAGCGCGTCGTATAATATGTATGTATATATTTATATATATGTATATGTTTGTGTGTCTGTGTTTGTCCTCCCCCTCCCAACATCGCTTGACAACCGATGCTGGTGCGTTTATGTCCCCGTAACTTAGCGGTTCTGCTCAGGAGATCGATAGAATAAATACTATGCTTACAAATAATAAGTCCTGGAGGCGATTTGTCCGACTAGAGGCGGTGCTCCGGCGTGGCCGCAGTCAAATAACAGAAACAAATACAAGGATATATATATATGTGTGTGTGTGTGTGTGTGTTTCCTGAATATATGTTGATACAAGTGATGTGTGTGTATGTGTGTGTGTGTGTGTGTTCCCTGATACAACCGATGTATGTGTGTGTGTGTAGGTAGGCACGAAGCGTCATTTTGTCCCACAAAGTCCATTTCGGCTGGTCTTGGGTTTCTCGTACAGCCTTTCTGGTTCTGGACACCGAAGACGTTGATCCGGAGATGAAGTTGAAATTCATTTGAGCACTAATTAGGTGTTTACTATCCATACCGAGGGCCGCGGCCATGCTGGGGCACCGCCACTTGATCTGCTTACACTTTCACCAAACCTTCTCTGATGTGTGGCATTTGGAGAATGACGGGGTTTTGATGTTGCTGTCCTCATCTGTGTATAATGTGTATATTAGAGAAATAGAGAGAGGAGGAAGAGGAGGAGGAGGAGGAGGAGAAAGGAAGACAGAAACACGTAAGGCGACTGACTGTGAAATCAATGGGAAAAAGCGGCAAAGCGAAGAAGGAAAAAGAGCTGGATGATGATAACGATGATGGTGATGATGGATGATGGCGTTTGTGACGCATCACGCATGTTTATTTAATTACACACACACACATTCACATCCAAACACACACACAGAGCCGTGTGTGTGTGTGTGTGTGTGTGTATATTTATAATAAATATGCAGGTAGCGGAGTAGGAAGAGGCGGATAAGGTCCCAAGATAAAGGGAGAGTGAGAGGGAGAGATGGAGGGAGAGAGAAAGAGAGAGAGAGAGAGAGAGAAAGAGAGAGAGAGAGGGGGGCAGTTGATGAATGAGAAGAGAATGTGGAAGAGTGACAAAGATCAAAATGAGTGATACAAACAGAACGCGATGACTGACAAAGAAAGAAAGAGAGAGAGGGAGAAAGGGAGAGAGAGGGAGAGAGCGTATGTATGTATGTATGTATATGTATATGTATATCTATCTATATATATGTATGTATATATGTGCGTATGTGTATGTGTGTTTTATAAATAATATAATTTTTTTTGTGTGGCAAGTAAAGGTCAAAATATGTATTAGGAACTGGTGTCGCTGTAGCGTCGATACAGCTGGCAGACCTACAGGCAGGCAGGCAAGCAGGCAGGCAGGCAGGCAGACATTCAGTCAGGCACCAGGCATGTCAGGTAAGACAAACAGACAGACAGCCAGTCTGACAGTCTGACAGACTACTAGTTAACCAGCCATGACGTCAAGCAGGCAGGCAGGCAGGCGGGCTGACGGGCTGGTGGGCTGGCTTCTGAGATGGCAGGTAGGCGGGTTGGTCGGCTGGTTGGTTGGCTGTTTGAGGCAGAAAGAGAAGCAGTGATGTTGATACGTGGTGGTGGTGGTGGGGGGGGAGGGCAGGGTTTAATGATAAACAGGTAGGTAAAAAGAAACAAAAGGATTCTAAGAGAGAGGGAGATAGATAGATAGAGAGAGAGAGAGAGAGAGAGAGAGCGTTACACAGGGAAGGTGAAAGAGAGGGCGAGGCTGAATGAGACTGCTTCCCCGGCAGCACCAGCATTTATGCGAGAGTTGATAGATATGTAAACAGAGACATACAGACAGACAGACAGGCAAGCAGCTATACTGTCGAAGAAGAAGAAAAAGCGGTGTGATGAAAGTGCCGGACAAACAGACAGACAGACAGACAAACGATCCGACGGAGAGGCAGACAGATAGACAGACGGACAGACGGACAGACGGAAGCTGCTTGTTGCTATGTAGACAGACACGGGTATAAAACGACCGACCGACTGACAGACGGGAAGAGGTCTGCTTGACTGGCCGTGGAATGTCGGTGTGTTAGTGTGTGCGTGTGTGAGTGTATGTGATTGTATGTATGCATGTGTGTGTGCGAGTTTGTAGAAAGTCTATGTGCGTCAGTGTGCATGTGTTTTCTGCGTAAGCGTGTATATAAACATATAGTGCGCGGTGTATATATATTATGTACGCAGGTTTGCATGTATGTATATTTGTATGATGAAGTGTGTATAAATAGGGCCACGTGTATTTGTTATATATATTTTTGCACTTGTATGTGACAGAGTATATATTTTAATGTGTTTGTGTGAGTGTGTGTGTGTATGTGTGTTAAGAAGCTTGCTTCCCAACTATATGTTTCCGGGTTCAATCCAACTGCGTGAACCTCGGGCACGTGTCCTCTTCTATAGCCTCGGGCCGACCAAAGCCTTGTGAGTGGATTTGATAGAGAATTATGGTTGTATAAATAATTTATTTGTATGTTATAACGAGGTTGAGAGATTTTTTTGCTTTTATAAAACAATACCAACAAATTATAAAGCTCTAAGATTATAAAGCCAAAAACCTGTACATATATATATTTCAACTCATGCCCCCAGCTGAATCGATACAATATCTATCTATCTATCTATCTATCTATCTATCTATCTATCTATGGACGGACGGTAGACGTGTCGGCTCTGTAAGTTTTGCCTTTTTCATGTTTTAAAAAGTTTGTTTGTAAAGTTTATTTTATATACAAAGTTGTATAACAACTTGTAGACTCTCTGGTGCAAGTTTTTTGCGACGGAAATCTGCCCTGTGTGGCACATTTCCAGGATATAAAAACCAATTTCGGCTTTCTAGCCATTTTTTTTTGAGACGATGGCGTCTTGTAGCCATGAAAATCTTTGTGACACGAACGCTGCATTTTGCAGTGTTTCGTTCGAAAAAGAATTTCCTAGTCTTCCTTCCTCACAGTTAAACGAGAGAATGGAGAAAAAGAAAAAAGAATTTACACACACAAATTCAAGTGTTAACACCGCCACCACCACCACCAACAACAACAAAAACAAAACTGTAACCAAGGTTACAAAACAGAACATAGACAATATTTCCAAAGAATGTGACGTCAGCACCAATTCTGGTGACGACATCATTACCACCACCACCACCACCAACAACGACAACAACAACAACAGCAGCAGCAGCAACATTTCAACTCAACCTTTGCTCCCTTCACCAGCAGCAAGCGAAAGAGAGGAAGGAAAAAGCCACAACACCACTGAAACAAATACCACATCTACTACCAATACCAGTACCAGCACCAGCAACAACAATAACAATAATAACACAAACAAAAACTTTGCTGAAGCTTTGAAGCAAAGTGAAACTGTTGTGTCCTACACAACAAAAGAAATAATAGAGATGAGAAAATTAATCACCAAAGAAAGCGGTGAAATACGCTTAAACGTACCACAACACATATTAGACGAAGCAAATAGGAAAACAATAATTTATAAAATAATAAACACAAAAAGTAAAAGGCCGGAACAAGCCAGTATAGACAAGATCGAAAGATGCTTGAGATCTATTTGGGACAAAAAATCCTATATCACGTATTATAGGTTTGCACAAGTTCAGGTGATTTTTCGAAATGAAGAGTTGGCGAAGACGTATTCAACGCTAACTCTTCACACACCTGAAATAACAATGTTACCCAGTTACCTTGGCCAAAAGGTAACAAAGGTAATAATAAAGCACGCACCTCCAACAATCGACACACTATGGTTGATATCGGCCATATGTATTGATATGGACAACATTAACATACTGAAAATAAACGTTGGAGAGAGCAATTGGACCGGAAAAAGCATACAAATCTTGTTCCACACAAACGAACAAGAAATCAAAAAAATCCCACCATACATCCGTTCGGCAACAAACCAAAAGTTGCATATAGTAGTAGAGGGCAGGCGGCCTCGCTGTTACTTATGCGACAGCGAGGCACACCTTAAAAAGGAGTGTCCGACTGCCCGAAAAACACAACAACAACAACAAGAACTAACTAAACACACAAAAAAAGCCTTGCTGCCCACACCGCCATCCACACAAAAAACAATAAAAGCAACATCAACAACATCAAAGAAAGAAAATACAACAAAAACTACAAAATTAACAAACAAAGAAGACGAAAAAAGAAAAGACAATACAAAAACTGATACCCCTTCCCCCACATCACTTACACCACAACCAAAAATTCAACAACCAACAACAACAAAAACAACAATACAACCACTTACACAAGCAAACACAGAAGCATACAACATGCCTCTACCTCCTTCCGATTCCTCAGAGTTTTCATCTGAAGACGAGTCAAGTACTGAGGAATGGAAAATTGCCCAAAAAGGAAGGAGGAAGAGGAGCAAAAAAAAAAAAAAAAAAAAAAAAAAAAAAAAAAAAAAGAAAAACGAACAACAACAAAGCAGGGAGATTCACATCTCCCGAAAACACTCCCAACGCCTACATGATAGACACCCATAATAGCACACCAAAAACAATGCTAACAGCAATAGACACTACAAACACAGAGTTGATGAATTACATCAACTCTAAAACAAACATCACAAATAACGACATAAAAACAAACAACCACCCACGCACAACACCGCCAAAACATATTAAAATTTATCATGTAACACCAGCATTACACAACACAATAAAATCCCTCTACCCCAACTCGGTAGGGGGATTCCAGAAATATTTGTGCAAGAAATTGTACAATAGCCTCCTTGGTGAAAAATCCAAGCAGGAAACAAAACTTTCGAACGGTAAGTAACTTTCTGTTCTTTTGTTTTGTGCTTTAAAGCACACGTATAAATAGAATCATGGTGAAGATTGGTTGTGTGAATGTGCGTGGCTTAGGGTCCCCTTGGAAACAAGGGTACCTCTTAAATGACATCAAGTCACACAATTTGGATATCATAGCCATTAGTGAGACCAGACTCCATGAACCGCGGGCCCTAAAGTCCATGTTTGGCGGACAGTTTAACATTTATTTTTCTCCCTGTCTGCCGAGGATGGGCGGTAGTGGCACGGCGGTTCTTTTTCGCAAGAGTCTGGATCTCCAAGTAAAGACGATATTTACGGACCCGGAGGGTAGACTGGTTGTCCTAGATGTGGACGGCAGCGATGGAGGCGTTTTTCGGTTGCTGGCAGTTTATGTGCCTCCTTTA
Organism: Octopus bimaculoides; assembly: GCF_046866305.1. Lineage (NCBI taxonomy): Eukaryota > Metazoa > Mollusca > Cephalopoda > Octopoda > Octopodidae > Octopus > Octopus bimaculoides. The sequence goes on along the minus strand of NC_142932.1, from coordinate 124,877,466 downwards.
ACAGGTCGGTCAGACTTCTTTCGACGTCTAGAAGTATTCCTGGGAACGTCTCGTCCCTTACTTTTAGTGGGGGATTGGAATGCTACCTTGGACACGCATCTAGACTACGTGGGGAGTGACAAAACTAGAAGAGGATGCAAAGGCCTCATAGACCTGCTCAGACGCTTCCAGTTGTCTGACAGGTACCGACTCGACCACCCAAATGTGCCAACGTGGACTTGGAGCAACCGCATTGGGTCGTCGAGATCGTATCTAGATAGGATAGTGTGTAGGACAAGAGATAGAGATAGTTTAGGATGTCCACAGTTCCACATAGTCAGCTACACGGATCACAAACTTGTGACGTGTACGCTAGACTTAGATAAGGCACATAGGCAGGGTCCCGGTTACTGGAAACTAAACGCGTCTTTCCCGTCGAGACAGGTTTTCAGAGACCGGATTAGCACGTTAGTAAAGAGGGCTTTGACGGGAGCCATCGTCAACAACAAATGGTGGTTTGCCCTCAAGAGAGCAGTAAGGGCGGAAGCAATAAGGTATAGCAGGGCACTAGCTGTAGAGAGGAACAGAGTAGAGGGGGAGCTAGTGATAAAGTTAGAAGAGGCATTGCGAAGTGGCATCGCATCCGACGTTTTAGCGGCGAGGTTGGCCCTCGACCAACACTTCAATGCTAAACACGAAGGGTGTGCTGTCAGGGCAAGGATGCGTGCTCTGAGGAATGAAGGTGTTGGAGCCGCACGAGAGGCCCGGGTGGCGGAGGCGCAGCGGGGTAACAGAGCCACCATCCGGTCTCTGGTAGACGAACAGGGGCGCGAATTGCTCGAGCCGAGCAAGATGTGCGAGGCGTTTCAGCGGCATTTTGCCCGACTGTTCGGGAGGAGTGGCGAGCGAGAAGGCAGGGTGGACTTTAGTGCCTACCTGCACAGCTTGCCACGACTCTCGGCAAGAGAGGCGGAGTGCTGCGAAGGGGTCATCACGGCGGAGGAGATGAGGGACGCGATGGCGGGTTGCTCGACGGACAAATCTCCGGGTTTGGATGGTCTGCCCTACGAGCTTTACAACTGTATGCCAGACTTGTTTGGAGAAGTCTTGGCGGCCGTGTACTGCAACTGGCAGCAGAACGGGAGCATTCCCGGTTTTGTGAGCCGAGGAGCGGTAACGCTGCTGAAGAAAGATCCAAACAAGGGGGACGCCATAGATAACTTTAGGCCCATCACTCTGCTCAATGCAGACATGAAAATTTTGGCCAAGGTGTTAGCCAAGCGGTTGGCGCTTGTCATCGAGAAACTGGTCGGCACGGAGCAGACGTGCGCCGTGCCGGGCCGGAGCATCCATGACAACCTCCATCTGATGCGCTACATCATAGAGAGGGTAGTTAAGGAACCTGGCATGGGTGGGGCCCTGATCAATTTGGATCAATCCAAAGCTTTCGATAGGGTAGACCATCGATACTTGGAGGCCGTCCTCGAAGCGGCCGGCTTCGGTCCCGTTTTCCGCGGCTGGATGGCTGCCTTGTACACAGGCATCCGTTCGGTTGTTCGCGTCAATGGACGTCTATCGGGACCCTTCGACATTGCACGTTCGGTTCGTCAGGGATGCCCCCTGTCGCCGCTCCTGTACGTATTGACTCTCGAGCCACTACTGCGGAAGCTGGCGACGCTGAGGGGCATCCCGCGAGAACTGGGGTGCGGGACGAGCGTGTCGGCATACGCGGACGACGTCACCGTCATAGCGTCTAGCCACGAGCACATTGAGCTTGTCGGCGAGACGCTGAAAGACTACGAAGCGGTGACGGGAGCGAAAATCAACCGGGATAAGTCGGTGGGTTTGCTGCTCGGCACCTGGAGAAGCAAGCCCATACCGTCCGGCAGCGCCTCAGTAGTGGGACGCTGGACGGACGGTCCGGTCAAGTTGCTCGGAGTCTGGTTCGGTCCGGACCTGCAAACGGAGAAGAACTGGGACGAGATAACGAGTAGGGTGGCCACTCTCTGCCGGCAATGGTCCGAGAGGAAGCTGTCCCTAAAAGGTCGGGCGGAGGTGGCGAACGCGTACATCGCGTCCGTCATCGAATACCGCCTGACCGTCGTGCCTTGTCCCGATCGCGCCATCACCGAAATGGAGCGCATCCTCTTCCGCTTTTTGTGGAAAGGAAGCGTTCCGATGGTGAGGCGATCCGTTTGTTGCCAACACCCGCTGAAAGGAGGGCTGGGCATGCCGTGGTTGATGATGCGCAGACATGCGCTGAGACTGCGACATCTCCGGCTCTACGTAGACGACGGTGAGCAGGTGTGGTCGCCGTTTGTGCGACGCGCTTTCCCGCAGCTCGTCTCCATGACCGAGCTGCAGTCGTGGATCAAAAAGAGGCCGAGGAATGGCGAATGGCACCGTGAGTGTCGCGTTGCTCTGCAACAACTTTGCCGTCCCGGGTCGACCTTGAGCGGCTGCATCACAACGAAGTCATTCTATAGGGGATTAGTGGAGGGCAGGTACGACGACGATCTCGGGGCGAACCTGGGCGTCGACGAGGAATACCTGACCCGCCTGTTCAGGACGACTTTCGGGCCGGGACCTATGGACAACTTCCAGAGATCCCTGGCCTGGCAGTGTTACCGAGAGGCGCTACCCGTTCGGGATAAGCTCTATAGACACGGCTCGCGAAATGCGGGGCCGACCTGCCCGAGATGCGGTCAGAGCGATGAAACCGTTCTGCACGCACTCGTGCAGTGTCCAACCATTTCGGAGCTGTGGGCTTATGTCGAACGACTGCTGTCGCGTGTGGGACGAGTCGGTTTATCAACCGAGTCTATCGTCAATATCGTCACGCCTCCTTCCTTTAAACGGGAAGGAAGAGCTGTATTTATCGTACTTGTGGCTATGGCCAAAGAATGCATCTGGTGGACGCGTCTGAAAGGATTAGAGACAAATACTTTCCTCTCTGGTCAATCTCTCATCAACTTTTTCAAGTATCACTTGAAAAGGAAGGTGAGAGTAGAGAGGCAAGTGTTGTCTAGCAAATGTTTCGAAAAAAGATGGATACATGTAGCAAGAATGGCACGTATAAATGACGAAGCCACCTTGACCATGATTCTATAAAACGTTTTAAAATTTTGTAAACAGAGAGTTACTCACGTTTCTTGCTTAAATAAAAGAAATTTTATTTAACAAACTGTAACGCTAAAGACCGAGGTTACCGTGGTCTTTTCGTAGGTTTTTCTTTCCACGGATAACCTCCCCATTTATTGGGAATTTTTTGTATTATTTCGTATTTTTTGTAAATACCCCAAACGTTTTGCGATGTTTTTTTTCATCGTTGTCCCCACTTTTGTTTTTTTTTTCTGCTTTGTTTTCGACCCCCTCGAAAAGAAAAACTCTACATTTGTATTTTGTCCCCTCTGTGTTGAGCCCTGTGTGGCTAATAAAGAAACCTATCTATCTATCTATGGACGGACGGTAGACGTGTCGGCTCTGTAAGTTTTGCCTTTTTCATGTTTTAAAAAGTTTGTTTGTAAAGTTTATTTTATATACAAAGTTGTATAACAACTTGTAGACTCTCTGGTGCAAGTTTTTTGCGACGGAAATCTGCCCTGTTTGGCACATTTCCAGGATATAAAAACCAATTTCGGCTTTCTAGCCATTTTTTTTTGAGACGATGGCGTCTTGTAGCCATGAAAATCTTTGTGACACGAACGCTGCATTTTGCAGTGTTTCGTTCGAAAAAGAATTTCCTAGTCTTCCTTCCTCACAGTTAAACGAGAGAATGGAGAAAAAGAAAAAAGAATTTACACACAAAAATTCAAGTGTTAACACCGCCACCACCACCACCACCAACAACAACAAAAACAAAACTGTAACCAAGGTTACAAAACAGAACATAGACAATATTTCCAAAGAATGTGACGTCAGCACCAATTCTGGTGACGACATCATTACCACCACCACCAACAACAACAACGACAACAACAACAACAGCAGCAGCAGCAACATTTCAACTCAACCTTTGCTCCCTTCACCAGCAGCAAGCGAAAGAGAGGAAGGAAAAAGCCACAACACCACTGAAACAAATACCACATCTACTACCAATACCAGTACCAGCACCAGCAACAACAATAACAACAATAACACAAACAAAAACTTTGCTGAAGCTTTGAAGCAAAGTGAAACTGTTGTGTCCTACACAACAAAAGAAATAATAGAGATGAGAAAATTAATCACCAAAGAAAGCGGTGAAATACGCTTAAACGTACCACAACACATATTAGACGAAGCAAATAGGAAAACAATAATTTATAAAATAATAAACACAAAAAGTAAAAGGCCGGAACAAGCCAGTATAGACAAGATCGAAAGATGCTTGAGATCTATTTGGGACAAAAAATCCTATATCACGTATTATAGGTTTGCACAAGTTCAGGTGATTTTTCGAAATGAAGAGTTGGCGAAGACGTATTCAACGCTAACTCTTCACACACCTGAAATAACAATGTTACCCAGTTACCTTGGCCAAAAGGTAACAAAGGTAACAATAAAGCACGCACCTCCAACAATCGACACACTATGGTTGATATCGGCCATATGTATTGATATGGACAACATTAACATACTGAAAATAAACGTTGGAGAGAGCAATTGGACCGGAAAAAGCATACAAATCTTGTTCCACACAAACGAACAAGAAATCAAAAAAATCCCACCATACATCCGTTCGGCAACAAACCAAAAGTTGCATATAGTAGTAGAGGGCAGGCGGCCTCGCTGTTACTTATGCGACAGCGAGGCACACCTTAAAAAGGAGTGTCCGACTGCCCGAAAAACACAACAACAACAACAAGAACTAACTAAACACACAAAAAAAGCCTTGCTGCCCACACCGCCATCCACACAAAAAACAATAAAAGCAACATCAACAACATCAAAGAAAGAAAATACAACAAAAACTACAAAATTAACAAACAAAGAAGACGAAAAAAGAAAAGACAATACAAAAACTGATACCCCTTCCCCCACATCACTTACACCACAACCAAAAATTCAACAACCAACAACAACAAAAACAACAATACAACCACTTACACAAGCAAACACAGAAGCATACAACATGCCTCTACCTCCTTCCGATTCCTCAGAGTTTTCATCTGAAGACGAGTCAAGTACTGAGGAATGGAAAATTGCCCAAAAAGGAAGGAGGAAGAGGAGCAAAAAAAGAAAAACGAACAACAACAAAGCAGGGAGATTCACATCTCCCGAAAACACTCCCAACGCCTACGCGATAAACACCAATGTTAATACACCAAAAACAATGCTAACAGCAATAGACACTACAAACACAGAGTTGATGAATTACATCAACTCTAAAACAAACATCACAAATAACGACATCAAAACAAACAACCACCCACGCACAACACCGCCAAAACATATTAAAATTTATCATGTAACACCAGCATTACACAACACAATAAAATCCCTCTACCCCAACTCGGTAGGGGGATTCCAGAAATATTTGTGCAAGAAATTGTACAATAGCCTCCTTGGTGAAAAATCCAAGGAGGAAACAAAACTTTCGAACGGTAAGTAACTTTTTGTTCTTTTGTTTTGTGCTTTAAAGCACACGTATAAATAGAATCATGGTGAAGATTGGTTGTGTGAATGTGCGTGGCTTAGGGTCCCCTTGGAAACAAGGGTACCTCTTAAATGACATCAAGTCACACAATTTGGATATCATAGCCATTAGTGAGACCAGACTCCATGAACCGCGGGCCCTAAAGTCCATGTTTGGCGGACAGTTTAACATTTATTTTTCTCCCTGTCTGCCGAGGATGGGCGGTAGTGGCACGGCGGTTCTTTTTCGCAAGAGTCTGGATCTCCAAGTAAAGACGATATTTACGGACCCGGAGGGTAGACTGGTTGTCCTAGATGTGGACGGCAGCGATGGAGGCGTTTTTCGGTTGCTGGCAGTTTATGTGCCTCCTTTAACAGGTCGGTCAGACTTCTTTCGACGTCTAGAAGTATTCCTGGGAACGTCTCGTCCCTTACTTTTAGTGGGGGATTGGAATGCTACCTTGGACACGCATCTAGACTACGTGGGGAGTGACAAAACTAGAAGAGGATGCAAAGGCCTCATAGACCTGCTCAGACGCTTCCAGTTGTCTGACAGGTACCGACTCGACCACCCAAATGTGCCAACGTGGACTTGGAGCAACCGCATTGGGTCGTCGAGATCGTATCTAGATAGGATAGTGTGTAGGACAAGAGATAGAGATAGTTTAGGATGTCCACAGTTCCACATAGTCAGCTACACGGATCACAAACTTGTGACGTGTACGCTAGACTTAGATAAGGCACATAGGCAGGGTCCCGGTTACTGGAAACTAAACGCGTCTTTCCCGTCGAGACAGGTTTTCAGAGACCGGATTAGCACGTTAGTAAAGAGGGCTTTGACGGGAGCCATCGTCAACAACAAATGGTGGTTTGCCCTCAAGAGAGCAGTAAGGGCGGAAGCAATAAGGTATAGCAGGGCACTAGCTGTAGAGAGGAACAGAGTAGAGGGGGAGCTAGTGATAAAGTTAGAAGAGGCATTGCGAAGTGGCATCGCATCCGACGTTTTAGCGGCGAGGTTGGCCCTCGACCAACACTTCAATGCTAAACACGAAGGGTGTGCTGTCAGGGCAAGGATGCGTGCTCTGAGGAATGAAGGTGTTGGAGCCGCACGAGAGGCCCGGGTGGCGGAGGCGCAGCGGGGTAACAGAGCCACCATCCGGTCTCTGGTAGACGAACAGGGGCGCGAATTGCTCGAGCCGAGCAAGATGTGTGAGGCGTTTCAGCGGCATTTTTCCCGACTGTTCGGGAGGAGTGGCGAGCGAGAAGGTAGGGTGGACTTTAGTGCCTACCTGCACAGCTTGCCACGACTCTCGGCAAGAGAGGCGGAGTGCTGCGAAGGGGTCATCACGGCGGAGGAGGTGAGGGACGCGATGGCGGGTTGCTCGACGGACAAATCTCCGGGTTTGGATGGTCTGCCCTACGAGCTTTACAACTGTATGCCAGACTTGTTTGGAGAAGTCTTGGCGGCCGTGTACTGCAACTGGCAGCAGAACGGGAGCATTCCCGGTTTTGTGAGCCGAGGAGCGGTAACGCTGCTGAAGAAAGATCCAAACAAGGGGGACGCCATAGATAACTTTAGGCCCATCACTCTGCTCAATGCAGACATGAAAATTTTGGCCAAGGTGTTAGCCAAGCGGTTGGCGCTTGTCATCGAGAAACTGGTCGGCACGGAGCAGACGTGCGCCGTGCCGGGCCGGAGCATCCATGACAACCTCCATCTGATGCGCTACATCATAGAGAGGGTAGTTAAGGAACCTGGCATGGGTGGGGCCCTGATCAATTTGGATCAATCCAAAGCTTTCGATAGGGTAGACCATCGATACTTGGAGGCCGTCCTCGAAGCGGCCGGCTTCGGTCCCGTTTTCCGCGGCTGGATGGCTGCCTTGTACACAGGCATCCGTTCGGTTGTTCGCGTCAATGGACATCTATCGGGTCCCTTCGACATTGCACGTTCGGTTCGTCAGGGATGCCCCTTGTCGCCGCTCCTGTACGTATTGACTCTCGAGCCACTACTGCGGAAGCTGGCGACGCTGAGGGGCATCCCGCGAGAACTGGGGTGCGGGACGAGCGTGTCGGCATACGCGGACGACGTCACCGTCATAGCGTCTAGCCACGAGCACATCGAGCTTGTCGGCGAGACGCTGAAAGACTACGAAGCGGTGACGGGAGCGAAAATCAACCGGGATAAGTCGGTGGGTTTGCTGCTCGGCACCTGGAGAAGCAAGCCCATACCGTCCGGCAGCGCCTCAGTAGTGGGACGCTGGACGGACGGTCCGGTCAAGTTGCTCGGAGTCAAGTTGTTCGGACCTGCAAACGGAGAAGAACTGGGACGAGATAACGAGTAGGGTGGCCACTCTCTGCCGGCAATGGTCCGAGAGGAAGCTGTCCCTAAAAGGTCGGGCGGAGGCGGCGAACGCGTACATCGCGTCCGTCATCGAATACCGCCTGACCGTCGTGCCTTGTCCCGATCGCGCCATCACCGAAATGGAGCGCATCCTCTTCCGCTTTTTGTGGAAAGGAAGCGTTCCGATGGTGAGGCGATCCGTTTGTTGCCAACACCCGCTGAAAGGAGGGCTGGGCATGCCGTGGTTGAGAGGCGCTACCCGTTCGGGATAAGCTCTATAGACACGGCTCGCGAAATGCGGGGCCGACCTGCCCGAGATGCGGTCATAGCGATGAAACCGTTCTGCACGCACTCGTGCAGTGTCCAACCATTTCGGAGCTGTGGGCTTATGTCGAACGACTGCTGTCGCGTGTGGGACGAGTCGGTTTATCAACCGAGTCTATCGTCAATATCGTCACGCCTCCTTCCTTTAAACGGGATGGAAGAGCTGTATTTATCGTACTTGTGGCTATGGCGAAAGAATGCATCTGGTGGACGCGTCTGAAAGGATTAGAGACAAATACTTTCCTCTCTGGTCAATCTCTCATCAACTTTTTCAAGTATCACTTGAAAAGGAAGGTGAGAGTAGAGAGGCAAGTGTTGTCTAGCAAATGTTTCGAAAAAAGATGGATACATGTAGCAAGAATGGCACGTATAAATGACGAAGCCACCTTGACCATGATTCTATAAAACGTTTTAAAATTTTGTAAACAGAGAGTTACTCACGTTTCTTGCTTAAATAAAAGAAATTTTATTTAACAAACTGTGACGCTAAAGACCGAGGTTACCGTGGTCTTTTCGTAGGTTTTTCTTTCCACGGATAACCTCCCCATTTATTGGGAATTTTTTGTATTATTTCGTATTTTTTGTAAATACCCCAAACGTTTTGCGATGTTTTTTTCATCGTTGTCCCCACTTTTTTTTTTTTTTTTTTTTTTTCTGCTTTGTTTTCGGCCCCCTCGAAAAGAAAAACTCTACATTTGTATTTTGTCCCCTCTGTGTTGAGCCCTGTGTGGCTAATAAAGAAACCTATCTATCTATCTATCTATCTATCTACCAACCTACCTACTTATCTATCTATCTATCTATCTATCGACTGCAGCCATCATAGGGCAACATCCTTGTTGAGTTTAGTCGAACAAATCGAGTTCAGGACTTAGCTTTTTTTTAAAGTCTAGTACTTATTTTATCGGTGTCTTTTGCCGAACCGCTATGTTGTGGGGACATAAATACTACAATACAAACAATTACACAAAGACACACACACAAAGACAGACAGACACAAACACACACTCAGGCACACACACACACACACACACACATACATATATATGTATGTGTGAGTGTATATATATATATATACACAAACGTATACACATGTATGCATGTGTATGTGTATGTGTATGTATATGTGTGTGTGTGTGTGTGTGTGTGTGTGTGAAGGGAAAAAAGTGAGGAAATATGCAATCTTCTGACAATCTTAAGAATGCTTTATAATTTAGGTCCAAAGCCCATCCTCAGAAGAAAAGAAGTCTGGGAAATGTCATGTTGTCCAACCTGTATAACTAAACTATGGATGCGCCTTTGCGCCTGAAATATAAAGATTTTATTAAAATTCTCGCTTTGTCAGAAGCATTACTATTTCCTCTCTTTTTCTCTCTCTTCGATATTACAGTGCTTCAAGCGAACGACAATGCTCTGATGTGTGTGTGTGTGTGTGTGTGTTGTGCGTATGTATATATAGTTAACCCACCCTACCTCCCAAAACACGAAAAGAAAAAAACAACAACGTGGTACATGCAAAGTATTAGCAGACGCTCAAGAAAGGAAAGAAAGGTAGTCTTACGTTTCGAGCAAGGTTCTTCTTCAGAAACAGGAGGCAGAGGAAAGTGCAAGAGAAAAGGAAAACGGAGGATACATACATACATGCATACATACATACGTGCATACATACATACATACATGCATACATACATACATACTTACATACATACATACATACTTACATACATACATACATACATACATACATACATACATACATACATACATATATACATACATACATACATATATATATATATATATATATATATATATATATATATATATATATATATATATATATATATATATATATATATATATATATATATGAAACAAAAGGCGAAGACAGGTGGTGTAGAAAACAAACAGATGTATTAGTTTAACGCTCGAGAACTGAAAATGTCTTTAACGTTTCGAGCCTACGCTCCTCCACAGAAAGGAACACAGAAAGAAACAAGGAGAGAAACTTGGAGAGAAAAAAAATGTGTGTAGTGGTTAGCGATCTATCATGGCGAATATAATATAATATAATATAATATAATATAATATAATATAATATAATATAATATAATATATTCACGAGCAGGCTGTTCTGTTGATTGGATCAACTGGAGCCTTCGTCGTCGTAACTGACGGAGTGCCACGATATATATCGAAAACGTATCTTGCTGTAAAATGCTCGAAATACGAAGTAGAAAATCAGCGAACAACTCATGAAGGGTCGTTTTTTCATGTTACTTATCTTGCTTTCCATTTGTTTTTTTCGGTGTTCGCAAAATAAATTCGTATTCTATGCTTTCGTATTTCATATTGTTTCGTATTTCATGTTGTTTACGTACCGTGGGGTCCTGTGCTCATGCATGCATATATATAGAAATATATGTATGTACATATATATGTGTTTGTATGCAAATATATCTCTATATTATTATTATTATCATTGCCTTTGCACAGCTTCTAACGTTGCAGATGTACTCACTACCAGTGAACTAAGGTAACACCTCTTATTTTTTGAGCACCTTCCGGAGTATTCGAGTGGTTCCAAACGGTGCTATTTTCTGCAAGTGCTCCTCCCTTATTGCAACCCCTATTTGTTCCATGTACTTCTCGAGATTTTTGCTCACTGTTCTCAGGGCTCCGACAATTATTGGTACTACTGCTACCTTTTTCATCGACCACAACTGCTTAACTTCCCAAGCTAACCTGTCATATCAATCGACTTTTCTTTCTTCCTTATCGCATACCTTGTTGTCAGCTGGGCATGCTATATCTATGATCCAGCATAGTTTGTTTTCTTTCTCAATTAAGAATATGTCTAGCTTTATTATTATTATTATTATTATTATTATTATTATTATTATTATTATTATTATTATTATTATTAGTATATACAAGCGAGTGCTGAAAAAGTTCCTGGCTTTAAGAGTGTCGCCATAGGCCTGGTTGGAGGCCCA
>NC_142932.1:124856207-124858707 GCF_046866305.1 Octopus bimaculoides | reverse complement strand
AGTAAGAGAGAAACGTGGGGAGGAAAGAAAATGAATGACGTGGAGAACAATCGAACATATTTGGATCAAACATTCCTTGAAATTCCAAAAAGCTGTAACTGGCAGGCTTTCTTTTAACAAAAGCATTCATTGATCTTTACATCAAAAGCTGAAAATACACACACACATATATACACACAAGGGTACGCACGCACACACGCACACGTGTTGAATAGATACACAGCACGTGCTGGAGTGCTTATAATCATCTTACATACAAACATATACAACAATGGGTCTAATACCACCGGTCCATCATCATCCCGTCACAATATCAATGCTTTCCTCACAGTTTGAGATTCGGATAAGTTTAATATAGGTTTAATACATTACACACACACGCACGCAAACACACACACGCCACACACACATTTGTATATATATATATGTACATATATATACATATATATTTAAGAACGCTACACATTTCGACATTTTTTTCTCACGTGGTACATATCATTTATATACATTTATATATATATATATATATATATATATATATATATATGTATACTTTTTTACTCTTTTACTTGTTTCAGTCATTTGACTGTGGCCATGCTGGAGCACCGCCTTTAGTCGAGCAAATCGACCCCAGGACTTATTTTTTGTAAGCCTAGTACTTATTCTATCGACCTCTTTTGCCGAGCCGATAGGTTACGGGGACGTAAACACCAGCATGGGTTGTCAAGCGATGTTGGAGGTACAAACACAGACACATAAACTCACACACACACACACACACATACATACATATATATATATATATACATATACATATATACGACGGGCTTCTTTCAGTTTCTGTCTACCAAATCCACTCACAAGGCTTTGGTCGGCTCGAGGCTATACTAAAAGACATTTGCCCAAGGTGCCACGCAGTGGGGCTGAACCCAGAACCATGTGGTTCGTAAGCAAGCTACTTACCACACAGCCACACCTATATAAACAAATAATAAATGAGTATATGCATATATACGAACGAGTGTGTGCATACCTACATCTACCTGTATATACAGGTGCATATCTGGGTACAGGACATTGCAAACAAAATGTAGACAAGAAAATAATAATAACCAGAGTACAGAAAACACACAGGCCACATAGAGAACATTTTCCTTCATCAGCTGCCCCCATTCTGACACAGGCGTTTATATATATATATATATATATATATATATATATATATATATATTATATACACAATGTTCCTGTATATTTATATTCATGTATAGACCATCCCCCATATATATTACACATATACATGCATACAAAAGACACTTGCCCAAATTGCCACGCAGTGGGACTGAACCCGGAACCATGTGGTTAGTAGGCAAGCAACTTACCACACAACCACACCTGCGCCTTCATTTCTTTTCTCTCACTTTCTCTCTTCTCTCTCTCTCTCCACCCCCTCTGTCTCCGTGTATATGTGTACGTGAATGTAATTTATGCACGTCCACAAATATTAGCACCCATGTCGCTCCAATTTTAGGAGGACATTCGTCATGACCCTAGCTGTATTTTCGTCAACTTATTTTCCCCAGAGGCACCAGCGAATAGCAGTAAAAATAAAATTTCAACCAAAACTTTTAACAATTTTCAAGTCGGAGAAATCCACCATTGTTTACAAACAGAAGTTAAGTCCCTTTCTAGCAACGAGTAAGTTTTTGTTAAGGCTCGTCATCAATTGGAAGTCGCTCTGCACAATAGCCATGTGTTGCAAACGAAAATAGCAAGGGACTGCGCTGAATTGCGATGCCTTTCTGAGAGAAACCGAGCAAATATTATGGTTAGTGTGGGAAGGGAAATAAGAGATTTTGGGTTTCGTTGAGGATTTATTGTGAAATCATCAACTGTCGGCAAGTGTGCATACACACACACACACACGCACACACACACACACACACACACATGCACACACACATACACACGCACACACACACATGCACACACACATATGCATATGTATGTGACTGTGTATGTGCATCTATCTATCTATCTATCTATCTATCTATCTATCTATCTATCTATCTGTCTGTCTGTCTGTCTGTCTGTCTGTCTGTCTGCCTGTCTGTCTGCTTGCCTGTCTGCCTGCCTACCCGTCTGCCTGTCTGTCTGCCTACCCGTCTGCCTGCCTTCCATCCTGCCTACCGGCCTGCCTGTCTTTCTATCTATCTATCTATCTATCTATCTATCTATCTATCTATGTGATACACGATCCCTATTGATCGCCCCCCCCACGTTTTTTTTTTTTTTTTTTTTTTTTTTTCTTTTCTTCCCGCGATCCCTTTTGATCCAAATTATCCCCCCCCCCCACAAAAAAAGCTCTACTTTGTAATTTGTCCATTTTCTGTATTTAGCCCTGTGTGGCTATAATAAAAAGATATCTATGTATCTATCTATCTTTCTTTTTTTTCGATCCTTTTGATCGAACTCCCTCCTTTTTCCCTTCCTACGATCC
>NC_142932.1:124826207-124853707 GCF_046866305.1 Octopus bimaculoides | reverse complement strand
AGCAGTAAAAATAAAATTTCAACCAAAACTTTTAACAATTTTCAAGTCGGAGAAATCCACCATTGTTTACAAACAGAAGTTAAGTCCCTTTCTAGCGACGAGTAAGTTTTTGTTAAGACTTTTGCTTTTTCCATCGAGGAAAAAAGTGTTTTGTTGATATACGGGCAACACACACACACATACGAACATGTATGCGTACAAAAGATATGTATGCAATTGGAGTACGTACGTACGTACGTGTGTGTATGCGTGTGAGTATGTGTGTGTTGCCCTATGACTAAATGCTTTCCCTTCCTAACCAAACTGTTTCCCCGGCTATTGTTATCGTAATAGACGAGATTTGTTTATATTGGTGTATTACTTGAATGTCAGTAGTTCACTAGTAATTGTTGTTTTAAAATCTAAAGTTGGTGATGACAGTAATGAGAATATCGTGCCTAATGATGACAATGATAAAGTTGAGCCAAACAACGAAAGTCTGTTGAGGTCGTTGGAAATGGTGAGCATCATAACAAACCGTAAATTTAATAACATACAAGTCATTGATGTTAATGGGACTTTTAACGTCTTTTTTAGTGCCTTCCCAAAGAGCAGCAGCCAGCTTGTGGAAGCGATAATTCGTTGAAATTTATTAAATGCCATGCAATATTTAGTTTGTTTTTCGAAGGCGGAGAGCTGGCAGAATCGTTACTGTGCTGGACAAAATGCTTAGCGGTATATCGTCCGTCTTTACGTTCTGAGTTCAAATTCCGCCGAGATCGACTTTGCCTTTCATCCAAGTCGATGAAATTATTACCAGCTGCGTAATGGAGTCGATGTGATCGACCTTCTCCCGAACTTGCTAGCTTTGCCCCAAGATTTAAAACCAATATTTAGGTTCTTCTTCGAAGGCAGCGAGCTGGCACTATCATTAGCAAAATGCTTAACGGCTCTAGATTCATATTCCGCCGAAGTCGACTTTGCTGTTCCCTCCTTCGGCGAATTATTTCTCTTGGCTCAGTTTCGTTGTGGGTGCGTTTGTGTTTGTATGTAAAAGACGGACGAAATACCGTTTATGTCCTGTGGGTTAATGATTCTGCCAGCTCACCGCTTTCCAACACATTTTGTAGTGTTGTCATTGTTTCCATATTTTACCGGACTTACTGGAAAATTTGGAATTGAATGAGTGGCCTCGGCAGGGAGCTAATATTTTTGAAATCTAATTTCAGACGACATCCTTATAAAGGATGAGCTCTAATAGGCAATTTCAATGGCTCCTGCCTTTTATTAAGATTAGCAATATCTCAGCATTGATAAGAGCGCGAAAAACGATGAGCTAACGTCATAGTTATGCTGTCTCGCGAGAAATAGCAGCTAAGCTTTTATCAAATCCCAATCTATTGTCTTATAAACGAAGAACGGGCCAGGTTAACGTAACCCTACATATCTAAGACAAAAGAAGCGACGTTAACGGTTGAAATTCTTTGATCATATGGCAACTAGTTCTCCAGATCAATATCTGGTGCTGACAAAAACAACAACAACAACGTCAGGATTAATAACAACACCGAGAACAACAACAGCAACCTCAAAAATAAAAAAAAAACAATAATACCAATGACGACGAAGGTTTTGTAAGAGATGAAGACGGAGAAAGGGTCAGTCGATTTATATTGTCCTCAGTATTTGCGTGGAATTTCCTTTTATAAACTACGGAAGAAAGGAATGGTAATTTGGCCTTAGCAGAATTTGATATTGGAATGAAAAGAACCATAACTAAGTTCAGAATGAATTCTGTCCTGCGCTGAAATAATTACGCTATTTTAACAAGAAATACGGCAACTATCAATGGAAAACTAAATTGAAAAATTAAGAGGAAACAAACACGTTTGAAATTCGATGAGATGGGGTTTGGTTAGGGCGGAAGATAACAGGGGAGTCACATGCATGCATACATACATACATACAAACATACATATACGTACATGCAGGCATACATACATATATACATACATATATATACATACATATATACATACATATACATGCATGCATACATACATGCATACATATATATACGTACATGCAGGCATACATACATACTTATACACATTCATATATACATACAGACGTGCATTCATATATACACACATATACACACAAATACACACACACACAAATACATAGATACATACATACATACAAGCATACATATATACACACGTTCATACATATATACACACATACACATACAAAGATACAGACATACAAGGATACATATATACACACGTGCATACATATATACACACGTGCATACGCATATACACACGTGCATACACATATACACACAAATACATACACACACAAATACATAGATGCATACATAGACAGAGCCGTAGAGAGCGTAGGGAGGAGTTACAAGGAAGACAGAGGGAGGAGTGAGTGGAAAATCAAGTGTATGGAGTTACACTGAGTGCAGTTGAAGTGGAGTGAGTGCGGAAGACGCGCATAGAGAGAGAAGGGAGCGGGGGAGGCTTGGAAGGCGGGGGAGGGGGCGGCGGCGGCGGAAACGATTAATGTGTGTGCGAGAACGTTCAAAGTGGAGCAGAAGATTTGTGATACACATTAAAAAAACATTAAATATGAACGCCCATTGACTTCGGATTTCGAAACTGATCACTTGAAACTAATCAATTTTGAAGGGAAATATCTTAAAATATGTACGCTAGAAACTGCCATTAATATACCACCTTATCAACACTAAAATTGCCTACCTACCTACCTACCTACATACATACATATATACATACCTACCTGTATTTCTATCTACAAACGTATCTATCTATCTATCTATCTATCTATCTATCTATCTATCTATCTATCCATCCATCTATCCATTACTCTCTCTTTCTCTCTTTCTCCCCACTCTCTACTTTCTCTCTTTTCCCCCACTCTCTCCTCTCTCTCTTTCTCTCGCTCTCACTCTTTCTTTCCCTCCCTCTGTCTGTTAGTCTCTGTCTCTGTTTGTTTCTCTCTCTTCCTCTCTCTCTCTTTCGCTCTCTCTCTCTTTCGCTCTCTCTCTCTGTTTGTCAGTCTCTGTCTCTGTTCTCTGTCTATCTGTCTGTCTTTCTCTCTCTATCTCTCTCTTTCTTTCCCTCTGTCTGTGTCTGTCTGTCTTTCTCGCTCGCTCTCTCTTTCTCTCTATCTATCTGTCTTTCTTTCTGTCCCTCTGTCTGTCAGTCTCTGTCTCTGTTTCTTCCTCTCTCTCTTTCTCTCTCTCTCTCTCTCTCTCGTCTCTTCTTCCCGTTTATTGTTTTTTTTTTCGTTTTTGAAGTGCGTTGTAACTGAATTATAAAATTACTATGGAACTACAAGAAACAGAATATTCTGTTGGGATTTCACGAACATAATGAGTGCACACACTTTTGTGATAGGTTAGGTTAATTGCACAATATTCCATCAGAATGGTGTTCCCTGCCAATCTGCCAAAATGTGTGAAAGGCCAGTTTAGTGCAAATGATTAATTTTAGAGTAGAAAATTGGGTGGATCATATCCTGACCTGAAAACTAATGGGATTATAAAATAAATAAATATATATATGAATAAATAGAATCTTCATTTTTAATGTTTCAGTTTTGGGAATTTTAAAAAGAACATAATGCGGGTTTTGAGAATGGAGATAACGAAAATGATTGTGAAAAGTATGGCGGAAAGCATGTTTCATTTTATTGTTGGAAAGTTAAAGACAAAAGAAAGATCATATCGCAAGTTGAGGAAGATGACATTGTTGGTATGCATGAATATATATAATAATAACAGTGTAGCAACATGGTGGTGCATCAGCATGGCCGCAGCTCTAAGCTGAAACTTTAAAAAAAAAAAAAAAAAATATATATATATATATATATATATATATATATATATATATATATATATATATATATATATATAATATAATTTTAATAATAATAAACGGGTAAAATTAATTAATTAACCAATTAATTAATCAAAAATTTTACCAAGTAGTTCGGTACGTTAAAATAACGTTAAAAACGTTAAAATAATTTTAACTATATATATAATATAATATAATATAATATAATATAATATAATGTGTGTGTGTGTATATATATATATGTGTGCGTGTGTGTGTGTGTATATATATATATATATATATATATATATATATATTTATATTAGATGACCCTTCATCAGTTGGTGGATGTCTATCTACTCCTCATTTCTAGCATATATGTATGTATTTAGATATGTATGTGTGTGTGTATATTTATTTGCCAGTTAACAAGGCTACCAATGGTTTCATGTAAAAAGAAATCTCTTAACAATTCTCTAGTCTGCCACATGGTGCTCTTCTCCAAAATGGAGACGCGTACCAACGTTCCCATGTGGCAAGTTTAGTAATTGTTAAACAAATTCAGCTCACATGAAACTATTGGTAATCTCGTTGACCCACGAAAAATTGGTGCTCAACTCCGCATTGACCCTCAAAGAATGTGGGTTAATGCGGAGTTGAGCACCAATTCTTACGGTTCTATACTACTAGCATGTGTGTGTGTGTGTGTGTGTGTGTGTGTGTGTGTGTGTGTGTGTGTGTGTGTTTTCGACATCAATCTTCGAGAACGTCAAATATACCTTTCGAGGAACACTGAATCTCGAAACCAATAAAGTTTAAAATATCAAGGCCTTCATGTCTTATAACCCTTTTGAATAGAAAATTTCTAGCCTGCCTGTGCGACTCGAATCCACATCTCCTGATTGACATACTGGTCATTGTAAACCGTTCGGATGTAAGTATCAAAGTTTAGAACCGAAACCTCTATCACTATAACTCTGTTGCTTTCCTGAAGCAGTGGATGTTCTTTTCGTTTTTTCGTTGCAAATAGTTAGAACCCGGCTATGTCGTGTGAATGTGATTTTGTCTACGAATGAATGTAGGTATGTTTCTTAGAATATAAGCATTGGGAATTAGTCATGTTGCTATAATAGCGCTTATTTCGGTCGTTAGTTTTATGCAAGTCAAACAGTATCTATGTTACAGGAGTGAGGACTTCATTACAGTTATCAGCCGAAAGAAACGAAAAACAAACGCGATTTTTCCTTTTCTTCAGAAACAAAAACGACAATGGAAATAATTGCATACTTGTATTTGAACACATGTGTATGAATGCACGTTTGTACATGTAATTGTGTGTGTGTGTGTGTGTGTGTGTGTGTGTGTGTCTTTGTGTGTCTGTGCCATGTGTATGTGTCATTATTCAGATTATTTTAAGATTTTTTGCCAATAGAGAAAGAACCGGTTTCTAGCCTACATCATGGAATTTCAACATCAATGGAACGGTACTTTTGTATGGGTGTATGTATGTATGTATGTATATGTGCAGATTTGTATGTTTTGCTTTATGCATGTATTCTCATGCATATAGTTGCATATCTAGACATGCCCATATATATATATTTAAATGATAAACTTCTGTATGTATGTTTGCATGTATGTATATATGTATGTATGTATGTATGTATGTATGTCATTGTTCAGTTTATTTCAAAATTTCTTGCCAATAGAGAAATAACCGGTTTCTAACCTAGATCCCAGGCTCCTTCATTTGAATTTCAACATTAACAACAGAATATTTTGGTATGTATGTATGTACGCATGTATGTATGTATGTATGTATGTATGTATGTATGTATGTATGTATGTATGTATGTATGCGCAGGTTTGTATATTTTACATCTGTATTCTCATGCATTTAGTTGCATATCTAGACATGCTCATATATACTTAAATGATAAACTTTTGGAATGTTTTACAGAATTTTACAGTTCCAGTGATGGATTGGATCTGTAGTTTTCGAATTAGCTTTCTCCATTCTAGTTTTGAGAAGCCTAATTTATCAAGATTGGTATTTAGGCAGTGTATTACATATACCAGGGCCTCAATAATTACATGAATGAACCTGAACTTGTAATCTGGATAGAGTAAACTATAGATTTCTCAATAGTTCAGCGTAGGTATTCTCTTTTGTCACTGATCTTCAGCTTTATTTTAACATCCGCTGGGCAGCTAATTTCCACAACTTTACACAGTTTCTCTTCTCTATCCCAAATCATTATATCAGGTCTGTTGTGCTTACATTCTATTGAGGTCTTCATTGGGACATTCCACCAGTATGTGTGTATGTGTTTGTCTGTCTGTCTGTCTGTATGTATGTATGTATGTATGTATGTATGCATGTATGTATGTATGTGTGTGTGTGTGTGTGTGTGTGTGTGTGTGTGTGTGTGTGTGTGTGTGTGTATATTCTCCTTCCCTTTTTTCATTTTGAATAAATTTCGACCGAGCACCTGCTAAGTAGCAAAGGAAAGAAAACGTCTTGTTTTGTTCATCATTATTTAAACATGAATGCGTATGTGTCCTGTTTGCGTATGTATGTAATTGTGTATAGGTATGCATGTACGTGCAAATGTTTATATGTATATATGTGAGTGGGTACATAGAATATGTGTGGTAGCGTGTGAATACGTATGTCTGTATGTGCGTATATATGTATATAAGTATCTTCTTGTCTCCGTGGCTATGCGTAAATGTCTCTCTCTCTCTACACGTCTGCGTATTCATGTATGCGTATGTCTTCGAGTGCATATACAATTAGATTCGTGTGTGTTTGCGTTCTGTGTGTGTGTGTGTGTGTGCATGTGTGAATCACTGAATGCGTGTATGTGAGTAAGTACTGGTAGCTTCATAGAACATAATTACGACAAGAACTTCGGAATTAGCCTCGTTGCTAAACTTTCTTAGCTCAACATTATAAATAATAATGACATAGGGGAACGTATGCCATGATAAACATAACTAATAAATACCTTAAAATATATATATATATATATATATATATATATATATATATACACAATTATTGTTGTATATATAAAATATATATATACAGAATTATTGTTTTTGTATCTGAAAAAAAAAAGTCTTTTTTTCTGTGTCTATTTTCTCTCTTTTTTTTTCTTTCGTGGTTGCAGGTAAGAGTAGGGAGTGGGTGGCGTGGTTTTGTAATGGGGGAAAAAAATCCGCTTCTGAAACAAGAATAATGTTAGACGTGAATTAAGCTCGCAACCAAAGTAGCCACTGTGATAGTAACACGGTTAATTTCCCCAATTTCTTGTCAGTTACGTTTTTAGCTAAACAGATGTACAGATTCACGAAGACATCAGCAAATACATACGCATATACGTACATATATATATATATATATATATATATATATATATATATATATATATATATATATATATATATATATATAAATATATATATATGTACATATATATGTATATATATATATATTATATATATGTGTGTGTGTATATATATATATATATATATATATATATATATATATACATGTACACATACATATACATATATATATGTATGTATATATGTATGTATGTATATATATATGTATATATATATATATATATATATACGTATATATATGTATATATATATATGTATATATGTATATATATATATATATATATATATATATATATATATATATATATATATATATATATATATATATACATATATATATACATACGTACGAGAAGACACAAATTTACCAAATGCAGACAAAAGCACACATTCACACATATGCATACATATATGTGCGTATATATATATATATACATATATATATATATATATATATATATATATATATATATATATATATATATATATATATATATATATATATATATATATATATACGTACGAGAAGACACAAATTTACGTATACATATATAATTACATACACACGCGGACATAAATTTATACGTTTTCACATACATACACACACACACACACACTCTCCCTCTGTCTCTCTGCCTCTCTCTCTGTCTCTCTGCCTCTCTCTCTGTCTCTCTGCCTCTCTCTCTGTGTCTCTCTGTCTATCTGTCTGTCTGTCTGTCTGTCTGTCTCTGTCTGTCTGTATGTCTGTCTCTGTCTGTCTGTCTATCTCTCTCTCTGTTTCTCTCTCTCTCACACATACATATTCTGAAAACACACAAATACACAACCGCATAAATATTCATATACTGGCACATAGTTACATAAACATACAAAGAGATGCACAGAGCTACAAATCTAAAAGAAACAATTTGAAAGAGAGATTTTCTCACCGTTTTTCCGGTGGTGGG
The DNA here is from genome assembly GCF_046866305.1 of Octopus bimaculoides. Taxonomy (NCBI): domain Eukaryota; kingdom Metazoa; phylum Mollusca; class Cephalopoda; order Octopoda; family Octopodidae; genus Octopus; species Octopus bimaculoides. The sequence goes on along the minus strand of NC_142932.1, from coordinate 124,845,492 downwards.
AAAAGTCATTCAAATTAAATAAAACATTAAAAAAAACTAGTAAAACAGTTATTTTACAACAGAAAAATAAATAAGAGCCGAAGTCAAATACAAAATGAAAGACCAGGGACGTTCACCCATGATATAAATAAATTGTGTGTAGGCGCAATGGCCCAGTGGTTAGGGCAGCGGACTCGCGGTCGTAGGATCGCGGTTTCGATTCCCATACCGAGCGTTATGAGTGTTTATTGAGCGATAACACCTAAAAGCTCCATGAGGATCCGGCAGGGGATGGTGGCAAACCTTGCTGTTCTCTTCCATCACAACATTCTCTCACTCTTTCTTCCTGTTTCTCTTGTACCTGTATTTCAAAGAGCCAGCCTTGTCACACTGTGTCACGCTGAATCTCCCCCGAGAACTACGTCAAGGGTACACGTGTCTGTGGAGTGTTCAACCACTTGCACGTTAATTTCACGAGCAGGCTGTTACGTTGATCGGATCAACTGGAAACCTCGTCGTCGTAACTGACGGAGTGTCACGAAATAAGTTGTCGTTGAAAGAGAGAAAGAAAAAAGTTATTAAAGTGAAAGTTCTAGAGCGAAAGCATAACGTTTCGGATATAGTAATTTGTCAGGTTTACAAAGAAAAGTCCAAGGAAAGGGGGGAAAAGAACGGAGTAAAAGAGATAAGGAAAAAAAATACGGGAGGAAACGCAGGTGGACAACTTGTGAAACACTATTTAAACTCTGGTCTAATTGGCCTTAAAACAGCTTTTCTGCATAGGGAGGGACTGAATCCAGATGTCGGTCTAATATGAACACTGTACTTCGTAACTTGCAACTGAAAAGATAACATGGCTGCACTATTGCACTTTATTGGTAAGTTACCGTTGTTCCAAAAAATATATGTCGCAATTTCAATTGGCAATATCAAATTGAAGTAGTATCATTTGGTGGTTGGGCCGGTTTGAAAACACTCCTTTGAAATCGGCATCAATTTTGGCGGTCTTGATGAGGCTGTCGAACTCATTTGACTAATTAGGGTTAGGGTTATATAAAAAAGAACTCATACGTTTTATATTTGACTTGTTTCATTTATTGGACTGCGGCCATGCTGGGGGTACCGCTGTGATGGGTTTGGTCGAACAGATCAACCCCAGTACTTTTTTGTTCGACTTGGTACTTACTGTATCGGTTGGTTTTTGCCGAAAGGCTAGTTTACTTGGTTGTAAACAAACCAACATCGGTTGTCAAGTGGTGGTTGTGGGACAAGCACAAGCACAAGCAGAATGATACACATACGAAGTATCTCTCTCTCTCGCCTTCTCTCTCCATCCTTCTCTCTCTCTATTCCATTCTCTCTCGTCCTCTCTCTCTCCATCCTTCTCTCTCTCTATTCCCTCTCTCTCTCTATCCCCCCTCTCTCTCTGTCTCTACAGGCCTATATACATACACACATATTTGTAATGTTCGAAAGGAAAAAACGAAGACAAGACTCACCCCCCCACACACACACGTACGCACGTCAGGTTTCTTTCAGTTTCCGTTGGTTAAACCTACTCACAAGGCTTTTGTGAGCCTGGAACTAAAGTAGAAGACACTTGCCTATGTGACGCGCATTGAAACTCAACCCCAAAGCAAAATGTTTGAGAAGCAAAATTGTTAACCACACAACCACACCTGGCCCTATAACGACACTTTCTTTGGCCGACGTTAATTCGACTCCATTCTTCTTCTAAACTTTGTACTTATTCCAGTATTAAGCACCTATAATTCATTGTTCTGCTTGTCACGAAGTTCATATGTTCAAGTACCATACTTTACAAAACCATAACTATGGAACGAAATCAAACATAAATCCATAATCGTCTTTATCCTGATGAAACAATTATTATGAAGAACTCTATAGTTCTGCATCAAACAGAAATTTAGGAATTTATTAAGCATGAAATTCTACGAGTTATATTTTCGATAACATTATTTGTAGAATGGTTAGGGCGGTGCATTGGCAGAATCGTTAGAGAGGTGGACACATTGCATTGCTCTGTTTAGTTCCTCGACTTAATTTCCTGTGTACGTAACCCCACGTGGGAAACCTTGTTTCACTTCGATCTGGAGCTCATAAAATACACCACCGTGAAATCGACTGAACCTATCCCCAAATACATAGCCATAGTAAATGCACGCATACATACACACATACACACTACACACATCACACATCACACTTTAAACGATATGCGTTTGCAATCCTGTAACAGAAGATTGCCACAAAGTGACGCTCTTGTAATCCGCATGTGTAGGCTATGCCATGTTTCTGGGGAAGACATCACACATGTGATTAGCAGCTGTCCTAAAATGACGTCACGTTACTACCTCTCTATGTAGCACGATGTTGTGGCTAAAACAATTTACAATGCCATCCGCAAGAAAGACTGTCCTGAAATAAACTTAGGAAATCCATCTGTTATGGAATACATTCATAAACACCAACTCAAGGAATACTGGTAGAATATTCCCATCAAAACTTCCATCAAATATAAACATAACAGGCCGGATATTGTTTTTGGGGACAGAGGGGCAAAGGTAAGTACCGTTATAGAGGTCAGCTGTTCTGCAGATATAAATATCTCTTTGAAAATCAAAGAAAAAAAAGAGGATGTCTATGGACAGATGCTTCGAAACCTCCACCTTCTATATCCAGACTATAAATTTATATTCATACCAACAATAATTGGAGAACGTGGGATTTACAGAATAATTCGTACATTACAAATCAATTCTGTGAGTGGAACTGTAAAAATATGCAAGACTTTTCTCAAGTTCCAAATGTGAATTTGTCTGTGCTAACTACATCCCAAAGATGGAGCCTTGTTTCTTTGTTGGAAACCGGTTCCCTCCTCAGGGGAAGATTTATGATAATTAAAAAATAGAAGAGACTACATGCACCTATATGCATGAGAATACATACATAAAACATACAAAACTGCACATACATAAAACATACATACACACATACATACAAACAAAAATACCCTGTTGGTGATGCTGAAATTCCAATGAAGGAGCCTTGGATCTAGGTTAGAAATTGGTTCCCTCCTCAGTGGAAGATGTATAATCATTAAAACATAAAAGAGATAAGCATATACACACACACACACACACATATATATTATTATATATATATATTCTTTTATTCTGTAACTTGTTTCAGTCATTTGACTGCGGCCATGTTGGAGTACATCCTTTAGTCGAGAAAATTAACTCCAGGACTTATTCATTGTAAGTCTAGTACTTATTCTATCGGTACCCTTTGCCGAACCGCTAGTTTACGGGGACATAAGCGCACCGGCATCGGTTGTCAAGCAATGTCGGGGGGACAAGCACAGACACACAAACCTATACACACAAACACACACACACACACACACACACACACACACACACATATATACAATTGAATACAAGGATAAAAACCACGTTAATGATTTTTATCAACTAGTCAGCATGTGACTTTTCTACATCTGTATTGCTATGTTGCTATAAATATAATTGTACGTAGACATGTATGCGTGAATAAATACACACTCTTACGCTCACACAAACACATATATAAGTGATCAGGTTAAAGCTAAGTAAATAATTTATAGGTGAGTCTATAAAACTGATGTGAAGTGAGTTCCAAACCGTTCCAGGCAGATAGGTTTTCCTTTGGGACGGAAGCAACATAATTATTTGCGTCTAGCTGAGAAGAATAGATTTCTTTGTCCTGTAACCTGCAATAAATTCCTGGCTTACCCAAGTGTATATCAAAATATCGTACAAGATCAAGCATTAAGGACTGAATGGATAAAAGCCAAGAGAGACACAAACCCAGAAGATTCCCAATGTAGATTATGCAAATCAAAAGAGGAAAGCGTTACTCGTATAGAAAGTGAATGTAGCTTGCAGGCACAGAAAGAATACAAGAATAGACATGACAACCCTTAGGAGAGTAATCCATTGGGAGCTATGTAGAAAGCTAGGATTTGAACATACTGATAAATGGTATGAAGATGAACATAATAAAGTACTAGAAAGAAATACAAGATGTTGTGGGACTTTAACATTCAGACTGACAGAGCAATAGAAACTAGAAGGCCTGATTTAGCGGTAGCGGATAACGAGAATAGAAAGTGCCAGGTAATTGACTTTACAGTCCCAAATGATGAAAAAATTGATAAGAGAAGTATAGAAAAAAAAAGCGAAGTATTAGGACCCGGCGATTGAATTCATGAGACTATGGAAAGTGTGGGTAAAATGTATCCCAGTAGTTATAGGTCCATTGGGAACTATCCCTAAAGATCTGAACAGATGGATAGAGGAAATAAGCATAAAACCCAGTTTAGTACAGCTGCAGAAAAGAGTGTTATTAGGGACGGCTAGGATACTTAGGAGGGATCTTGGCATCTAAGGCAACTTGTAGCCCGATGTTAAGATTTTTCCTTTACGAAAAGTCTAATCAGTTGAGTTATATGAAGATAATAATAACAATAATCCTTTCTACTAAATGCAAAAGACCTATATTTGGGGCAAGGGGGTGAGGATAGGAAATTACATCAACCCCAGTACTGAAACTTATTTTATCGACCCCCACTGAGTCAGCCTCAGTGGAACTGAACTTAGAACGTGAAGACGGACGAAATGCCGCTAAGCATTTCGTCCGGCATGCTAACGTTTCTGCTAGCTCGTCGCCTTAATAATAATAATAATAATAATAATAATAATAATAATAATAATAATAATCCTACGTAAAATACTGTCTATGTGATCTCAAATTTTAAAACAAACAATTTTCTTATGGTTTCTTAAACATTCTCTAGAACAACACTATGTACAAATCCAGATATATGGTACCCTAGGCATAACACCTACATGAAGTTCTAACTTGTTGTCTCTTGAGGTCTCTGGGTGAGACTTGGATCCAACATAAAATAATAATAATAATAATATGCAATACCAGGCAGTGGCGCTTGTGACCTCTCATCTTAACTGACTGGAAGTGTTATCATGTGCATTGTTTTGTCTTGATATTGATGGGCTACAGTATATATTCTGCTGAATACAACAGATTTGCTTGTCAGTTGTTTGACCATAACCACTTGAGCATGTCCCTTAGTTGCTGACGGTATGTGCATCTCTGATCACGAGCAGAAGTAGTGGAGGTGTATCATAGTCATGTCTTGAGAGGAATTCTTTGGAGTTTGAATAATTCACCTCTGGAAACATGGGTGTTCATCATCTTTTAACAACTTTTATTCAGGGACCTTTTGAGCAGGATGGGCTACTCGACCAGAAGAAAATTCTAACTGGGTCTCACCTGCAAGGTGGAGTCGGCGAGTCAATAGTGAGTCTGCTTTACCCCAAGCGGAGATTAACAGCTCTGATTTCCATTCCTGACGCTGAATTGTGCCCATGGCTCCTTGTCGTTGGATATTTCCACTTAACTGTAAATCGTACGATGAAGTACAAATTTGCTCACGAAATACAGATGCCGAAAAATATGACATGATTAAACGAAGTGCCCATATATGAATCATTGCTGGGTTCATTTGCCCCTGCGTTCTCAGAGAAGACCACGATGCTGCTTCTGAATATAGTGATGGAATCAAGGCCGCAGTTGTCTTGATCTACAACGTCATTCGATCAGCTTCTTTGGTTTTGATTATAGTCTTCTGTTTGATTGATGATGTCCGACAGTCCGTCAGTCATTAAAATCATTACTCACCGGTATACGTCACCAAATATAGAACTTACTCAATTCACAGGAAATTCTAACCACAACGCTAACAACCAAAACATCTAATGTACAATGAAATATAGCTTTGACATTCAGGCAATAAAGTGAGAGAAAATAAAGCGTTGAAATCTCAACAGAAGAAACAGCAGCTTTTTAATCTGAAACCATAAAAATGTCATCGAGATAATTCGAATGTCAATATCATCGATAAATATCGTTGGTGTTCTTAGTTTAGTTAGTAGAGCATCAGACTTTAACGTGCTAATAAAGAAATATCATTAATAATTTTCTGTATTGGAGTTCAAATGTTACCCAGTCAAATCTTATCATTTTTTTCATTCTCTAATCAAAACAATAGATACCAGTTCTACAGAATGAATTCCAACATGTAAGCTTTTATATGAAAAAATATTAATGGCAGAGCTGTTAAAGATTAGCCTGATATATTAATCATGTTTCTATCACATTAATTCATTTCCTTAAAACGTTTTATAAACAATGATGAATAAATCCATAATCTACAGATGAAAACTTTTGTATCGATATTGTTGACAGGTTTATTGTTGTCGCAGTTTGAAAATAAAGAGAAAATATGACCTGAGTTAACTCTTATGTCTTACAAATGTGGCAGAGGTTAAACTTGACGTGAGGGGCTGCGGAGGGGGAAGGACAGCTAGGTATATTGATTTTATCTATTAAATTCCAATAGACACAAAAAGAAGAAAAGGGATGATATATTCCATTGTGAAGTTCTTCGAGACACGATTGATGAATAGATATACTCAAGAATATATTTTATTATTGTGGTTACTTAAGCTCGGATCAACACTGATGAAGTAGAACTGTGGCTAAACGTATTCTAGCTGTGACCCTGTCTTCTTCGATATATCTAGGACGACATTATTTATTAAACCTATTTATTAAGAGAGTGGAATGTACTTTCAGGTAGATTTAGCTGCTATTTCTCAAACGAATGACCACATAGAGGTTTCCGTATTGGTTGGAGCCAATATATTTTGCTACTCGTCATATACTTCACTGTTTGGGGTTTCAAACGCCACTGGAGGCAGTGTTGTTTTATTCAGCTCAATAAGCTAAATACGAAGGCAATTTAACCGGTTTTAACCGAAAATCGACCTAAAAATAATTACCAACGGTTTATTAAAACAATAATGAAAGCGCATGGCCTTGTGGTTAGGGTGTGACACCCAAGGTTGACAAACCAGGGGTTCAATTCTCGGAACGGGCAGTGTGTTGTTTTCTTGATCCCCAATTTACTATTTTGTTACGAGGGCTCTCCAAAATTTTATATGGACCCTCAGGAGCCATATAGGGCGCCGGCTGAGAACCATTGTTATATCCGGTATGCTGGAGTTCACAGCTGCACCGACTTCAAAAACGTAGATGACGTTATTCTTTTACTTGTTTCAGTCATTTGACTGTGACCATGCTGGAGCACCGCCTTCTGTAGAAGACGTCGCCCCCAGGACTTATTCATTGTAAGTCTAGTACTTATTCTATCGAGCTTTTTTGCCGAATCGCTAGGTTACGGTACGTAAACACACCAAAGTCGGTTGTCTAGCGATGATGGGACGACAAACACCGACATGCAAATACACACAGACACACGCTCACACACGCACACACACACACACAGACGCACACACACACACACACACAAACACACATATATATACGACGGGTTTCTTTCAGTTTCCGTCTACCAAATCCACTCACAAGGCTTTGGTCGACTCGAGGCAATAGAAGAAGACAAGGTGCCACGCAGTGGGACAGAACCCGGAACCATGTGGTTGGGCTGAAGCAGAAATTAGGATGAGTGAGGCTACAACACATTTGATCATGGTCAACTACAAGAATACACTTTGCGCTAATTAATATGCAACAACAACGACGACCATAATGGTACCGATAATGGTTCCTTATATCTGTGCATACCGGTTTCAAACTTTGGCACAAGGCCAGGAGTTTTAGAGGAGGGGTAAGTCGATTACATCCACTCTAGTACGTAACTGGTACTTATTTTATCGAACCCCGAAATGATGAAAGGCAAAGACGACCTCGGCGGAATCTGGACTGCAAACATAATGCCGCAATCTGGATTGCGAGCATAATGCCGCAAAGCATTTTGCCCGGCGCAGTAACGATTCTGATAATAGCATTTGTCAATAACAAAATCGTTCCTAAGCTGAGATGAAATTGCACCTGGATTTATATTAGAATATATTACGAGGAAATTAAACAAATACAGGTGTACCTATTTTACTAATACGTGCTTCTAAGAAGGAAACTATTATTTGACTAATATATTGTTGTTTCCGCGTATCAAATGTTATAGCAAACACAAACGATTTCTATGAAGGAAAAATCGTTTACAAATAACGTTCAAATAATTAAAATCTGAGAATTTGAATCATCAAATAGACTTTATTTACGAAGGTCTTAAACTATCAGCCACAAACAGATGATAATACGAAGCACCCACACAAACACACACACACACACACACACACACACACACACACACACACACACACACACACACTCAAACACACACACACACACAGGCAGGCATTACTACAGATACGGTTAAATATATACATGTGTGGGGGGTTGTATGCACCTAAAAATTTCTGGAAATGCACAGATGTACAATGCAACTGCAATATATAAATAATAAAAAACAAACACAAACCTATGTACGTATGTATGTCATTCTTCACTTATAATTTCAAGATTTCTTGCCAATAAAGAAAGAACCGGTTTCTAACCTAGATCCGAAGTTCCTTCACTAGGATTTTAATAACATCAGCAGAGTGTTTTCGCATGTATGCATGTATGCATGTTTGTACATGTGCAGATTTGTATGCGTTGCCTTATGTATATATTCTCATGCATATAGTTGCATGTCTAGACATGCTCAGATATATTTAAACTTCTGAAACGTTTTACAGATATGTATGTATGTATGTATGTATGTATGTATGTATGTATTTATGTATGCATGTATTTCATTATTCAAGATATCTTGCTAATAGACAAAGAACCGGTCTCTAATATAGATCCTGCCATCTATCCATCCATTCATCCATCCATCCATCCATCCATCCATCCATCCATCTATCTATCTATCTGTCTGTCTGTCTGTCTGTCTGTCTGTCTGTCTGTCTGTCTGTCTGTCTGTCTGTCTAACTATCTAAGTATATACAGAGGTAGATAGATAGACACGTTTCAAAATTGCACACAAAGACGAAAATGAATGCATGGAAAAATTCATAGACAAGACGGGAGCGTGCTATTCTATCATCAGTTATCGTCCCAAAATCATAACAATTTCGCGCTATATATATAAGTGTGTGTGTGTGTGTGTGTGTGAGAGTGTGTGTGTGTAATATATATATATATATATATATATATATATATATATATATATATATATATATATATATATACGTATACATACATACATATGTATCTATGTATATATATATACGCACACATACATCTCTCTCTCTCTCTCTCTATATATATATGTGTGTGTCTGCCTGTCTGTCTGTCTGTATGTATGTATGTATATATACATACACACACAACCACATAAATAGACTCACATATTGATATATATATATGTATATATCTATGCCCTGTCTCTATCTGTCTGTCAGTCTGTTAGTCTGCTTGTCTTTATATATATATATATGTGTGTGCGTGTGTGTATACAAAGAGGGAGAGAGAGAGACAGAGAGAGACACAGAGAGAAAGAGAGAGAGAGAGAGAGAGAGAGAGAGAGAGAGAGAGAGAGTAAGAGGGAGAGAGGGATGGAAAGATAGGAGAGGGAGGTATATTTCTGTATAATTAGTTGCAATGATTAGAGATAAGAGGATGTCAAAGATGGCATTTAACAAGGGAGACCTTAAATATTAAAACCGAAAAATAAATAATGCATAAATAACTGAATTACAGATAACACGATCCTCTACTCGGAAGTGGAATGCTTGTGGATATACGTGTGTGGGTTTGTATGCGTATGAGAGTGTTAAACTGTGAATTGTATAACACGCATATGAATGAAAAACATCGTTCTGAATTCTGTGTTTTAATATATTTGGTGATAAATTCAGGCGGCGAGCTGGCAGAAACGTTAGCACGCCGGGCGAAATGGTTAGCGGTATTTCGTCTGTTTTTACGTTCTGAGTTTAAATTCAGTCGAGGTCGACTTTGCCTTTCAATCTTTCTGGGTCGATGAAATAAGTTTCCTGTTACGCACTGCTGTCCATATAATCAACTAGCCCCCTTCCCGCCAAAATTTTCAAGGTCTCGTGCCTAGAGAAGAATAAATATTTACTTCTCGATAAGGCGGCGAACTGGCAGAAACATTAGCACGTCGGGCAAAATGCTTATCGGTATTTCGTCAGTCTTTACGTTCTGAGTTCAAATTCCGCCGATGTCAACTTTGCTTTTCATCCTTTCGGAGTCGATAAATTAAGTACCAGCTGCGTACTGGGGTCGATCTAATCGACTGGTACCCGCCCCCAAAATTATGGGCTTTGTGCCTAGAGTAGAAAAGAATATACTTGGTGATAAATTTAGTCCATCTTTGCGCTCTGAGTTCAAATTCCGTCGAGATCGACTCTGCTTTTCAGGTCGACTCTGCTTCAGGTCGACTCTGCTCCAAGTCGACTCTGCTTCAAGTCGACTCTGCTTTTCAGGTCGACTCTGCTTCAGGCCGACTCTGCTTTCGGAGTCGATAAAATAAGTACCAGCTGAGAATGCTAATTTCACGCGCAGGCTGTTCTTTTAAAGGTTCAACTAGCCGACAGAATGCTAGTAAAATGGTGGAATTTGAGAGCGAGATTTGACTGCTCCTTTTAGTAAGGCAATGCATAATGCAGAAACGGTTTCAAAAGCTCCAAGAAAAGTTCTTGTGCGCGTGCGTGCGTGCGTGTATGTATCTATTTATGTATGTATGCATGTATGCATGCTTGTATGTATGTATGCATGTACAGTAATGCCTCCATTATCGCGGGTGTTACGTTCCAAAACACCCCACGATAAGTAGAAATCCGCGAAGTAGAAAAAGTACCGTACTGTATATTTATTATTATTATTTTTATGATTTGTATATATTTCTTTTATTTATAAATGCAAAACAGCATCACGGAGGAATCGACGTAAGCTTAAATAATAAACCGCGAGGGATTACTGTATGTGTGTATGTATGTGCGTGTGTGTTTGTGTTTGTGTGTGTGTATGTGTGTGTATGTGTGTGTATATGTATGTATGTTATTATTCAGTTTATTTCAAGATTTCTTGTCAATAAAGAACTGGTTTCTAACCTAGATCGAAGGTCCCTTCATTGGAATTTCAACACCAACTACAAGGTATTTTTGCTTGTACATATGTATGCATGTGCAAGTATGTATGTATGTATGTATGTATATATTCTCATGCATATAGTTGCATATCTAGACATGCTCATATATATTTAAATGATAAACTTCTGGAAAGTTTTACAGATTTTTACAGTTCCAGTGATGTATGTATGTATGTATGTACGCGTGTCTTTGTGTTTGTGTGTGTGTGTGTGTGTGTGTGTGTGTGTGTGTGTGTGTGTGTGTGTGTGTGTGCGTGTGTGCGTGTGCGTTTATTCTAACAGACTGGGAGCAATAAAAAATGAAAGACAAAGGAGGCAGAACAATTTTATGATCAAGTGTATAACAAGACTGGAGATTGTCTGGGCTGGCAACAATTAGTCCATAACAGATTACATTCAAAGAAGCCGCTAAGTTTAATTACAATGAGTGGGGTTGAACAATCTAACGTTTCGAAATACTGACTTTTCGTCTGAGAGTTTAGTCACAATCGGTTGCAACTTCATAAAATGCTAGGTAGCAATCGAAATGTCTGTCGTAGAATCAAAGCGACTAGATTTTCTCTATTGTTATTCACTGTCAGGCGAAGGGCAAGCCCCTACCACGTTCGCTTATTCACTTTCCGCTATAAATGAACTTGCTGAACTTTCTTTAGAACTCTCCTCTGATGTCAGAACGTTAATGGACGAAACTAAACACTTAAAACAAACAAAAACAAAAAAACACAAAAGAAACAAAAGGAGTTTAACGTGTCGGAATTATTCATGTCACGTCACATCACAAACAAGGCTTTTCATATTATTTCCAATTCAATTCTGACCGACACAGGCCAGTTCTTGCGACTTTTCCTTGCAATACAGTACACTATTTACCCAGACACCGTCTCTTCTACAGATACAGACACACACAGTCACACACACGCATACGCACACATACATATATACACGTTTGTGTGTATATATATATGTGTCTGTGTGTGTGTCTGTGTATACAAAACATCTTATACAAATGTATTTAACCACTATTAACAGGCAAATTACACTTCATTTTGAACATATGTGCTCATGAATGTCACTCACTCACACACACCACACATATATACACACAGCTACACCCGTAGATATTACACACACACGCATATACATTTACACACACACACACACACACACACACACACACACACACACACACACACATATATATACTTTGTTAATAAAGCTGCAAAGAGATCTCAAAAACTGTTACTCAGAGTTCAACGTTCCCGTTCATGGGACGGTTTTCGTCCGACGAACGGGAGCGTGAAACTCTGAGTAACAGTTTTTGTGATGTCTTTGCAGCTTTATTAATAAAGCGTATTACTCTACTTCCAGTAGTCGAGTACTATTTTTTCACACACACACACACACACACACACACACACACATGTGCGCGTGTGGAGTCGCAATGGCCCAGTGGTTAGGGCAGCGGACTCGCCTCTCAGACCGGGCGTTGTGAGTGTTTATTGAGCGAAAACACCTAAAGCTCCACGAGGCTCGGACAGGGGTGGGGTGGGGAACCCTGTTGTACTCTTTCACCACAACTTTCTCTCACTCTTTCTTCCTGTTTCTGTTGTACCTGTATTTCAAAGGGCCAGCGATGGATTTGAAAAATTATGATATGTAAAGATCAGACATGCGCTATTCTGCCTCATAATTATATGGTAATCTTTGGCGCACCCGCTGATGAGAACTTCGCCCAGTAAATTATTTTATTTGCTAATTAAAGTGCGAAACCATGGTCCGGTAACAAAATATGGTAAATGTTTTTATTTTTCATTCCCTTCGAAATTACCCCTAACCGTGGTTAGGATCTTGTCTGGTCCTTCTAGTATGCTAGATTTCCCGTCAAGACACCTCTGATGCGTTTAAATGTACACTAATTATATATATATATATATATGTGGCCCGTGATGTTTGGCGCCACACGATCTTCAGCGCGGTCAACAAGTTTGAAGAACATAGAAGAGACGCGCATAAACAAGAGACGCAGGAGGAAGGCCCAAGCCGCCTCTGACACCACACCGGATGTTACCTTCGTCTGTGGACACTGCTCACGGGCCTGCCTTTCCCACATCGGACTTGTCAGTCATGAGACGACGTGGACAGCCTTCCTAATCTGCGTTCGCGAAGCTAAGTCAAGATATGTATGTATATATATATATTTAAATATACATATGTGATATATATATGTGTGTGTGTATATACACAGACATAATTGTCTGTATAGAAGTAAATGATTCGCCATCAGTTTCTATGAGGGGAATTCTATTTCTTCGATGGCTTAAATCTACTTTCTCATTAAACTTATTCCAACATTTCACAAATAAGTCCAAGTAATCCCCGAAAACCCGCTTCCTACAATGAGTGACAAGAAAGATGGCATTTCATTCCTGGGGAAGAAACTTGGAGAATTTAAAGAAGACACTTGCCCAATGCATTGTGAGCGAATCGAAGACCTTATAACTTCGATGTGAACGTCTTAAACACTGATGGATGTTTAGGCGCAGGTGTGGATGTGTGTAAGAACTTTCTTCCGAATTTATGTGGCTCCGAGTTCAATCCTACAGCGTGGAAGCTTGTGCAAGTGTTTTTTTATAGCCTTGGGCCAACCAATGCCTTGCGTTTAGATCTGGTTGACGGAAACAGAAACACAAACACACATAGTTTGTGTGTTTGTGTGTGTGTGTGTACATGTGTGAGCCACTCAGTTTGATCCCCACCAGCGCTTGACAACCGGCGTTGGTTTGTTTACGTCGTCATAAGTTTGCGGTTTGGCAGGACATTCTTTCGATTAAAACACTTCAAGGCGGTACCCCAGCATGGCCGCAGACCATTTACTGAAGCAAACTGAAGATGAGTAAGCCACACACACACACACACTTAAATACACACACGTACACGCACACATCCACACGCATTCACAAAGACACACAGAGAGTATATCTTTTTTTCTCTGTTATAACACGTTGCTGCTATGGCATACATTAATGCAGACGTCCATAGCTTGGTATCTACATACTTACATACATACGTAGATAGATATCCACAACACACAATACATATACATACATATTTGCATACAGTTCTGTATAAACTTAATATTGACTTAATTGATATTCATATTTTCCTGAATCTTCATGAATAAAAGCAAAAGTATATAATACCCTAGGGATATTAAATACCAATATTATACAAACTATTGAAATCACAGATAATATACCATCATCGTGGACAGGAATTGGAGACGATAAAAGAAAAATTACAGCAAATAAACAAAATGAAATAAAAACTATCTAATATTATACCCTAATGAGACAATTAATTGAATTCTTTGCGAATAGTCATCAATATAAAGTCCCGGTTATCAAATTTCCGCCATATTTCACGCTGCATTAATGGCGTTTCGATGATTTCATTGACAAGGCACGTAACTCGTGTAATACTCTTCAAACAATTGTTCTCAGTAGATAACTCTTTCATTACTCCAAGGGATCCTGTGTTATAATTGATTGTTTATTTTATTTAACTATGTCGAAATTGTTTGTTTACAGGATCACTAAGTTTCTGAGGTCGAAGGTGTAATTGGAATGTCTGTAATTCCGTGTACAATAAATATCACTTGACGTTTTGTTTGACGAAATCCGCTGTTTCGATTTTTCGGTGATGTTTATAAAGTCACAAACACATAGCTGCAGCCATGCTTCAAGACTACAATAAGTCTAAAAAGTCCATGTCAGGAACATCCAGCTTTTATTGTTCATTGGCTGTAAACCAGTGATTCTAAACCGGGGTCCATAAAAATCTTTGATGTTAAAAATCACGAGCGCTATATTAGTTTCATTACTACAGTACACATCATATGCTGCGTGGTAAGTAGCTTGCTTACCAGTCACATGGTTCTGGGTTCATTCCCACTGCATGGCACCTTGGGCAAGAGTCTTCTACTATAGCCTCGGGCTGACCAAAGCCTTGTGAATGGATTTGGTAGACGGAAACTGAAAGAAGCCTGTCGTATATATGTATATATATATATGTGTGTGTGTGTGTATATGTTTGTATGTCTATGTTTGTCCCCCCCCCCCCAACATCGCTTGGCAACCGATGGGGGTGTGTTTGCGTCCCCGTAACATAGCGGTTCGGTAAAAGAGACCGATAGAATAAGTACTAGGCTTACAAAGAATAAGTACTGGGGTTGATGTACTCGACTAAAGGCGGTGCTCCAGCATGGCCGCAGTTAAATGACTGAAACAAGTAAAGAGAGTATAATATTTTAACAATTTTTTAAATGTAATTTCCAATGAGATTTAATTATAAGAATATAACAGAATGTTTAAACATCGAATGGCAAGGAGAGTCCACTCTAGGAAAATAGGAATCAAATGGATCGATAGGCAAAAAGAAAAGAAAAGAAATGGATGAGAACCATTGCACAAAAACATCAACAATAGAGCGGATGGAGTAAAGATTATTTGCCAACATAGCATGGCAGTCTTAGTTTAGGACGAATGTTGCTGTAATTTAGCCCCAGGAAACATCTTCTCCAGCTGGCTATACAACTGCCATGTTATGTTGGCAAATAATCTTTACTCCAAAGTACTGTTGTAAGATTTACAAATAGTAATTTTGTAATAGAGCGGATATTTGATCGAAGACGCTCCATATGCGCCATTCAAGTAGTATGAATAGAGATCGCATGATATATCAGTCAGTAATGGCATTAGAACGGAGTTTACGATAACTGTTATCAATTCTACTCTAACATCATTATGTACAATTACCTACCACATGACGTATGGTAAATTAACGTCACAGGAGGCCTATTTAAGCAAATTATCAAGTAATTACATACAACAACCGTTCAAATACCGGGTACTATCCACACCAAAATATAATGAAATCCCTCCTTTATTACTGAAAAGAAAATATAGAATTTGCGCCTATCCAAATCCACCTCCTTCTTGGTGGTATTAGACAAATTTTAAATCTTTAATCTTTAAGCCGTCATTTTATTTCTTTATTTATGTTTATTAGTTTCAGCTCAAAGCAGTGGCCATGCTGGGGCACCGTCGTTTTGCTACACTGTTATTATTGAGAGCCTCCTCTAATATGTGGCATTCGGTGAATACGGGAGTTTGATGTCGCTACCCTCATTTGTGTCTCTTACCGCGAGGTAGGTTCATCTGGGACTCTCGACAGGAAGAGATCCAGTTTTAATTGGAAAACACCTACATACACATTGTGTAAGTCCCTCAGGCTCTTTGGGAGAATGTTAAAAAGCTGTCAGACCCTGAAACCCGGAATGTTGCAGTAACTGGTCCAGAAGCGCGCTGGCATTGCTGGGATCTTTGGCACTGTGCAGTGTCGACGCGTTCTGGCATTTGTGTAGCTTTCAATGCCAAAATTTGGCACAATCCCTTCCAGGATCTTCATTTCTTTCTTTAATTTTTTTTTATTAAAGATGTCGGTTTTTTCACCTCGATTTCCGATCTCAGGTTCCGCTCCTATGCGAAACACTTACAGAGAGGATAGCTTATTGGCACTCAGCTGCGAAAGATTCATAAAAACGGCAACAACCATTGCTATACGCACAGAAGTTTAGGGGAGGAGTCTTGAAATTTGATGGTAGAACAAAATCGAACCGTTTCATTCAGATGTTGTATTCGGAAATGTATAAATAAACGAACAAATAAATAAAAATAATAATAATATCGTCATATCCTAGATTACTTTATTGGTAATAAGGGATCGATAACACGAGTTCAATTCGAATTGGAAGCTCAGATGTTATTTCATATAATCAATTCCAGGATATTTAAAATCCATATCAAACAGGTGAGTTGAATACACCCCATTGTGTATATGCATACATGTGCACACATCGACTATATATATGCATATATATATATATATATATATATATACTACTCTTTTACATGCTTCAGTCGTTTGACAGTGGCCATGCTGGAGCACCGCCTATAGTCGAAGAAATCGATCTCAGGACTTATTCTTTGTAAAATCTGTACTTATTCTGTCAGTTCTTATGCCGAACTGCTAAGTTTCAAGGACAAACACACCAACATCGGTTGTCAAGCGATGGTGTGGGGACAAGCACGAATGCAAAGACACACACACCTAAACACACACATATGCGACGAGCTTCTTTCAGTTTCCGTGTACTAAAGCCTTGTGAGTGGTCCGAGGCTATAGCAGAAGACGCTTGCCCAAGGTACCACGCAGTAGAACTGAAGTCGGAATCGTGTTCCTGGGAAGCAAGCTTCTTACCACATAGCCACGGCTGTGCCTGTATGTGTGTGTGTGTGTGTTTTTTTTTTTCTCTTTCCGTCATGTATGTATGTAGGGACGCAGGAGTGGCTATGCGGTAACAAGTTTTCTTCGCGACCATATGGTTCCGGGTTCAGTTACACTGCGCAGCACCTTCATCAAATATTTTCTACTATAGCTTCGGGCCTATCAAAGCTTTGTGAGTGGATTTGGTGGACGGTAACTGAAAGAATCTCGTCGGCGTATATGTGTCTTAGCATGTGTGTGCGTGTCTTAGCATATGTGTGTGTGTCTTAGTGTGTGTGTCTTAGTGTGTGTGTCTTAGCATGTGTGTGCGTGTCTTAGTGTGTTTGTGTATCTTTGAGTGCCTATGTCTTTGTGCTTGTTTCCGAACTGCGTCGGGGCGTTTACGTACCCCGTAACATTAGCGGTTCGGCAAAAGAGACTGACAGAATAAGTATCAGGCTTAACATAAATATTTACAGGAGTTGATTCAGTCACTTAGAAATTCTTCAAGGTGGTACTCCAGTCTGGTCGCAGTCTAACGACTGAAACGACTAAAAATAATATATGTTTATTTCGTATATTTTCATTTGTCTTGCTCATTTTTGCATTCTGGCGTTTTTGCTGAGATTTTTTTTGAGAACACACTCTTCGTGGTAAGCCGAATTGACGTCTATCTTTAGCATATTAGGAATCCACTTTAGTGGTCATTCCTCTTATTAATTGTGTATATATATATATATATATATATATATATATATATATATATATATATATATATATATATATGGGGAGAATTCACAAAAAAACAAACCACGAGACAGGTGGTGTAGAAAACAAACAGATGTATTAGTATAACGCTCGGGAATTGAAAAAGTCTTTAACGTTTCGAGCCTACACTCTTCGACAGAAAGGAACACAGAAAGAAACAAGGAGAATATATATATATATATATATATATATATATATATACACACATATCACACATATATATGTATGTATATATATATATATATACATATATATATATATATATATATATATATATATATATATATATATATATATATTTACATATATATATATATATGTATGTGCGTGTATATATATGTGTATGTGTATGTGTATTGCGTGTGTGTTTGTGTATAGATATTACACACACACACACACACACACACACACACACACACACACGCACACACACACACAAGTATATATGAATTTGAATAGAGGCATACACATCGCTCAGATATACAAAAATATATACGCATATACACACAGACAATTATGCATACATAATTAATCTGAAATAAAATCTACGAATAATTAGTGAAAAAAATCCTCAGAATACGTTTTCATATACCATCATATAAACGACTTAACTTTCCTTTCCTCAACTCATTTTCTGAAAATACTTTATGCTTTAGTTTTGTAAATTTTATATACTATTATTTTTACGAGTTTTTCTTCTCCAATTTGTAAATATTATCCTGAAATGTTTATCACTAGTTATAAATTAATTGCTTTCTATTTATGAATTATAGGAAAATATTTCAAACAAAAATATTAATGACAATGCCTAGAAGGTCCTTAAATATTTTGCGATAGGGAAATGAAAATAAACGTTAATGTGTTTCATAGGAAGTCATCTTAATGTTTTATTATATGGGAAAATGTAAATGGCTAATTACGCTTGCATGCAACTGTGTGTGCATGGAGACCTGTTGCTCTCTTTATATATACACTTGCATATGTGTGTTGATATATATACACTTGTATGCGTATGTTCATATATATATGTATATATATATATAT
>NC_142932.1:124788707-124821207 GCF_046866305.1 Octopus bimaculoides | reverse complement strand
GAAAAGACAAGTAATCAAATAGTGTCTATATCAATACTTAATCAAGTGGATGGTTGCCTTGGAAACAAAGCTGACAGAACCAGACTTACATACAAACACATACAGACAGGATAAATCGGGGAAAATCCTCTCAACAAACATTCATACATACGTTTGCTCTCACATACAAGAACACAGTGAGGCATAGAAATACACGGGTAGATGTATGTGCGTATGTATATAAGTACACAAATACACTCATATATATGTATAGGTGTGTGTGTCTGAGTGTGTATTACAGTTCTCTTGGTTAATACAAATCGAAGACTGTGGTGCTGAATCGAGTTAAGCAAGAATTATAACACCAGTGGAAAAACCTAGGTTTCCAAAGGTTGTTCACGCCGTGTTTTGCGTTACCGCTTTCCAGAACATTTCACACTCTGTTTTATTTACTACAAGCATCAGTCATTTGAAGACAGCTAGGTTAATAGAAAATTCCTATCTTACATTTAAATTGAATTGACAGGAGTAAATAAAATCGAATCTAACATTAAAATAAATCTTTTGTTTTGATATTCCAAATTTTTATTGACCTCGCTTGCATCGAATAATTAACGGTATCGTCAGTTAAAAGTGAACTCAATTTTCTGAAAAGCAGTCCTGTCAAAGTCTCCATTATATACATACATACATAGATGCATACATATATATGTATATATATATATATATATATATATATATATATATATGGAGAGAGAGAGAGAGAGAGAGAGAGAGAGAGAGAGACGAGTACCAACGTTTCCATGTGGTGCGCTTGAACAACTGTAAATAATTCTTGCATGAAACAATTGATAACCTTTTTAATCCACAAATAAAGAATATTTATCCATCAAAACAGTGTTGAGCACTCATTCTCACTGATCGATATTAGCGTGTTTATATATGTATATGTAAAGATATGGAGAGAGAGAGAGAGAGAGAGAGAGAGAGAGAGAGAGAGCACTCTCCATTTTGATATTTTATCTGCCATAACTATATCTCTCCCTGTCTCGGTATTTCCCGACCAATTTGCCCCTCTCCCCTCTCTCTGAATCAATCTATCAACCAACCCATTCAGTCAATTGGCTTGTATATTTTTTTCTGTGTAAACACCCATCAGTCACAGTTATAATCAAGCGCATCGTTTATTGATGAAGCATCCATGTACACACGCCCATATTAACTTGCACCGCGTTATGTAAACGTTGCGCTTCTGAAATTTTTTACTGTATACTGGAATTCTGTAACGTGAAACCTACCTTTTACTTCATCTTCGAAATGTTAGTACGCAGTTTCCGCAGCTGAGAGTAAGAACAATCATAATATTCTTACTAAATTTGGATGAGCCAAAACTCTATCGTTATAGGACTACCATTTAAACATGTATGTCCTATGTAATGTGAAGGCGCGCAGATTGGTGGCTTGGGTATTCGGCTCACAATCGTAAGGTCGCGAGTTCGATTCCCGGTGGCGCGTTGTGGCCATGAGCAAGACATTTTCTTTCACATTGCTTCAGTTAACTCAGCTGGCAAAAATGAGTAGTACCTGTATTTCAAAGGGCCGGCCTTGTCACACTCTATGTCACGCTGAATCTCCCTGAGAAGTACGAGAAGGGGCACGCGTGTCTGTGGAGTGCTCAGCAACTTGCACGCTAATCTCACGAGCAAGCTGTTCCGTTGATCGGATCAACTGGAACCCTCATCGTCGTAACCGACGGAGTACCAACCTATGTAATCTTATCCCCAACTCACCCCATACTTAAATGACTTCTTGAGCTAAGGGTGATAATTTCATTCCATGCATAGCCATATATTGTTTATTCCTTTGTTGCCCACAGGGGGCTAAACATAGAGGAGACAAACAAGGACAGACAAAGGAATTAAGTCGATTACATCGATCCCAGTGCGTAACTGGTACTTAATTTATCTACCCCGAAAAGATGAAAAGCAAAGTCGACCTCGGCGGAATTTGAACTCAGAACGTAAAGACAGACGAAATACCGCTAAGCATTTCGTCCGGTGTGCTAACGTTTCTGCCAGCACCTCCCGCCTTATCCATGCATAGCCATATATTATTTCATGCATCATTCCATTTCTAGTGATATTGTCTTTTTCTGTGATTAACAACAAGCATGAAGGTGACTTGTTCGTGAATACCAGAGTTGAGTTCACGAAAGAACCTTCCCACATTCCTCAATATTTTATATGTGAGGTTTCTGGTTCAGTAGGCTAGCACTCTGAGGGAAATATATCTGGATAAACCACGTGGAGGCGCGTGGCTTAGTGGTTAGGGTGTTGGACTCATGACCGAAAGATTGTGGTTTCGATTCCGGGACCGGGTGACGCGTTGTGTCCCCACACGTTGCTCAAGTCCACTCAGCTGGCAAGAATGAGTTATCCTACAAAGGACTGGCGTCTCTTCCAGGTGGGAAGTATATACGCCAGTGAAACCGGGAAACCGGCCGTCATGAACCTGGCATGAATCGAGAAAGAAACATTTATTTATTTTAATCTATTTTAAACCAACCATGCCTGTTTCCTTCTGTTCCGCAGCGTGGCTTGCAGAACAACAAATGTCGTCTCTCGGAGACTTCTCACTGAATAAGATAAATTTCTCTTTGAATTGCTTGTTTTATTAGTTGTACATCAAATTAGAATGATATGAAAATATATGAAGTAAACTATAAAAATATTTTCAAGAATCACAGAATGAAAACGATCGATATGCGGTTTCAAAAGCTTCGCACACGAAAACGTACAGAAATTCAATTTTAGACATATATATGAATTACAATGTGAACAAATATAATTAGGATTAATAAAAATCACTAACTTGCTTTAAGTTATGTCATTAAGTTTAACAAATGAAAGAGAAAAAAAAATTCTACGAAGTCGGCAGCCAGGAATCACCAGCATTTCTCTGCACGTAGATACATACAGACATACATATATGCATACATACATACTTACATAGATACATAGATGCATACATACATGTATACATACGTGTATAGATGTATTTATACATACTTGCATGCATACGCACACAGACAGACACACACAAACTTATACACAAATATATATATATCTATATATATATATATACGTATATGCACACTTGTATACATATGTGTATATGTACAACTATACATGTACATGTATATATATATATGTGTATATATATGCATATGCATATATATATATATATATATATATATATATATATATATATATATATATATATATATATATATATATATATATATATATATGGGAGAATGTACGAAAAAACAGCAACAGACGAGGACAAGTGGTGTAAATAACAAAAGGATGTATTAGTATGACGCTCGGGAATACGGAAAGTCTTTGAGGTTTCGAGCTACGCTCTTCAACAGAAAGAATACGGAGACAAGGAGAAAAACATATATATATATATATATATATTCTTTTACTTGTTTCAGACACTTGACTGCAGCCATACGGGAAACCCCCCCCCCCACACACACACACACATCCGACCACTGAACTCAAGACGTTTTTTTTCATTCCCCTCTCTGTCTATTTCCTTTCATTCTTTTCTGTTGAAGAGCGTAGGCTGGAAACGTAAAAGACATTTTCTATTTTTCGTAAGCATCAATCTATTACACTTGTTTGTTGTTCCGACACCTGTCTTCATCTTTTATTTTCCTATAAATTTCAACTATACATTTACACACACCCACGCACACAAACGCACACACGCACACGCACACACACACGCATATAGATATATACATACATACATACATACACACATGCATACGTAATATATCTTTTATCTTTTAATTGTTCCAATCTGCGCCCATGAAGAAGCACCACCATTTAGAACTGTAGAGTAAAATGAATCCAACACAGTACTTCTTTTGAATTCCTTGTACTTCATATATATATATATATATATATATATATATATATATATATATATATATATATATATATATATATATATATATATATATATATATATATATATGTATATATGTATATATGTATGTATATGTATATAGGTATGTATATGTATATATAAATACCTATATACCACGTTGGTGCATCAGCATGGCCGCAGCTCTAAGCTGAAACTATAAAAAAAAATATGTATGTATATATATATATATATATATATATATTTATATATACATAACTGGTAACTGGGTTACATTCATTTGACTAAAATTTCTTCAGGGTGGTGCCCCATCATGGCCGCAGATTAATGACTGAAATAAGATAAAAGATATATATGTATATATATATATATCATGTATTTACCTTCTTAGTGTATCTGCTTTCAACTGTCCGTCTCATTATCTCTGTCTGTCTCTCTGTCTCTCTTTCTAACAATTCTTTTTACACCTTAAACTTTCAGCCTCTCAATTCCACTTTTCTCCATCAGTATCTCTTTCGATGATTATCTGCGAGCAAACTAATGTCTAGACGATTCTTAGCTCAATCTTACCGAGACGCCTATAAATTGCTAGCGGATTCTTCAATAAATGACAGCATTTCAAATTGAATCAGACTTATAAATAACTAAAGAGATAAATATTAATACAGCTTCAACGAAACAGAGATACACAAGTCTGTATTCACATATTTATACGTATAGAGATAAGCACACACGTACACACCCTGACAAAAAGCACATGTTCGGGTACTCACACGCACACGCGTATACTTACATATACACATATATAGGGAGAATTCAGAAAAAAACAAAAGACGAAGACAGGTGGTGTAGACAACAAATAGATGTATTAATTTAACGCTCGAGATGTGAAAAAGTCTTTAACGTTTTGAGCCTACGCTCTTTTACAGAAAGGAAAACAGAAAGAAACAAGGAGTGAAAATAAATAATGTGTAGTGGCTAGCGTTCTATCATGGCGAATGCCGGACAGAGGGGCTCACACAGGAGAGCTAGGAAGAAGGGGAGAGAATAAAGTAGTGGTGATCCCAAAACGAAGGTGCGCATGCGTGTGTATAAGAGAGTATGTATGTGCGTGTGGAAGAGGACTGGTGACCTTGACGCGTGCGTGTGTGTATGTGAAGGTGTGAGGATGTGGGGTCCGGAAGTGATCAGTGCTAGTGTTTGCGTTGTGGTGTGATGTGTGGTATGGTGTAGTGTTGTATGTGGTGTGATGTGATGGTGTTGGGAGGTGGGGAGGCGAGAGTGGGAAAAGCAAGGGTGGGGTGGGGGTTAGGTTAGGGGTGGGGGCTGACATGGCTCCAGGTTCAGTCCCTCAGCGTGGCCATGCAGGAGCGCGTCACACACACAGACACAGACACAGACACACACGCGCGCACAGACCGCCCCCCACACGTTCTACTATAGCGTCGGGCTGACCAAAGCCTTGTGAGTGGATTTGGCAGAGGGTAACTGAAAGAAGATCGTCGTGTATATAAATATATGGATTTGTGTGTCCGTGTTTGTCCCCACTCCATCGTTTGACAACCGATGCTGGTGTGTTTACGTCTCGTAAATTAGCAATTCGGCAAAAAGACACCGACAGAATAAGTACTAGGCTAACAAAGAATCAGTCCTAGGGGTTGACAACACCGTTCTTCGTCTTGAATTTACTTGGTAAAGTGTGTTTGTTAATTTGACAAGGTCAAGGTGAGTTCTGACTGGCTGTATGCAAATGAGTTCATTACTGGGCTCCGGAACTCTCGTGGGAAAAAAAATTCGCAGCTAGGACTTAGCAAATCCAAATAGCGACAAATGATACTAATTATATCTTCATCCAGAATGTCAAAGAAAATTACTCGCGTCTTATTCTTTACTGCTATTCAATTATTTTATCGACCCATGATTCGAACTCAGACAATTTATGTCACTATATGTTACATTAAGATGTTTTAGAACATCAACTGCGTGAATCAATACGCCTGGTCTATTAAAGAACAATAGAATATGCAGTAGTTTAGTAGCACACACACACACACATATACACAACCCTCACACAGCACACACAATATATGTGCTGCAGTTATATTTGGTAAATAACGGTGTGCCATGATGCTTAAAATACCAATTCTACAGAACGACTATTATTCCGTATATACCTATAAAACATTTTAGTGGAGCGGAGCACAAAGCAAATGCAGTTTTGTTTTGTTGCGAATGCTGCATTAACTGCGGGCTATAAATGTTACCTATAATATCTAGGGTTTAGCAATAATATGTTCTTGATCCAAAATAGAGATGCCGTGTTTGGCAGTCAGATGCTATTAATAATAATATCTGCGTCTATAAATGGGTTTCCAAGCTGACATCGTGTTAGCTGCTTCGTTGAATCGAACAAATAATGATGAATACAAATTGATTTGATTGTCGACCAATTTTCGCAAATATCTTCACTCTGGTAATTATGATAATAGAATTTTTTTTTCTAGTTTTCATTTTTGTAAATTATCAACGAATACTCTATCTCGATTGAGCAGAGTTGCGGTTTGAAATATATTTTATATCTTGTACTTGTTTCAGTCATTAGACTGCGGCCATACTGGGACACCGCATTGAAGAATTTTTGAGTCGAATGAATCGGCCCAGGTATTTATATTTTGTAAAGATTGGTTCTTATTCTATCGTTGTCTTTTGCCTAACCGCTACGTTACCGGAACGTAAACACACCAACACCAGTCGTCAAGCAGTGTTGGGGGACATACACAGACACAATGATACGCACGCACATATATATATGTGTATGATGGGCTTCTCTCAGTTTCCGTCTACTAAATTTATACACAGAAGATATTTACCTTATGTTCCACGCAGTGGAACTGAAACCGGGATCATGTGGTTGGGGAAGCAAAATTAATATGACACAGCCACGCCCGCACTTATCAATAATTAATCAAGAAAATAATTATTTAATAATATCGCTAATGAATTACTTCTAATATTTTAAGAACTCTAAAAATAAAGTAAATATAATTAGAAATGACATTCAAATGATAAAACGATTTATTTGATAAAACAATTTATTTGTGTCTTCGTAATCTAAACAAATGCTATGTTTTAAAGAACTACTTCAACTCCAACTAACGGTTTTTAATTTACACATCCATCAGTACAGTTCTATATTTAAGAGATGAGGAATTATGTGCATTATTTACATTATTTACATTTGACGGATATTTGTCGTCATCTTGTTTGTTGTTAACACACCGTTTCGGCTGATATATTCTCCAGCCTTCATCAGGTGTCTTGGGGAAATTTCGAACCTGGGATCTCATTCCTAAGGTATTTTTCGATATTATTATTATTATTATTATTATTAATATTCAGGTCACTGGTTGGAATCGAACTCGGAATCTTGGGGTTAATAGCACGCGCTCTTAACCACTACACCATATACCCGTGGCTACTAAATAGAGGATTTCTCTATTAATATGTTGTTTTCAGAGAAGGGAGCGAACTTTCAGAATCGTTAGCACGCCGGACAAGATGCTTAGCTGCATATCTTCCGTCTTTACGGTTCTGACTTTAAATTCTGCTGAGGTCGACTTTGCCTGTGAGCCTTTCGGAGTTGATAAAATAAAGACCATTTGCGCACTGGAATCGATGTCATCCACTTATCCCCTCTTTCGAAGTTACTGACTTTGTACCAAAGTTTGGAACCAGTTGAAACCAATATGTTCTTTTCCACTAACCTTTTCCTCGTTTCATTTCAATTTTCATTCTACACACACACGCGTATATATATATATGCATGTGTGTGTGTGTGAGTGTGTGTGAGTGTGTGTGTGTGTGTGTGTGTGTGTGTGTGTGTGTGTGTGTGTGTGTATGTGTGTGTGTGTGTGAACCTAAAACATACCTCTATAACCTTTTTATATTCGTGAATAAACCAAAACATTCTGTTTATATATTCAGGCAATAAATAAAGCAAATATCTTTGCGCATCGTAAGAAACTCTAAACCGCAGTAAAAAAAAAAAAAAAAAAGAAACCCGTTCTTTTTCAAGTAAACACGTTGTATTACGTCGTAAGAAAAAAAACTGATGAAATAGCTGTACTGAATAATCTATAAAACAAAAAAAGAAAGAAACACTAAGGCATATATCTAACGAATGCAGAACGTGTATACAGCGACAATGGTCTGGTGATGAATTGTATCATGTACAGACAAAAATTGCTCATATTTAGAAAAAGAAAAAAAAATCTAGCGTAAGAAAACATTATCACCATAGAAAGCCAAACAAAGTACTTCTCTGTATTAACAAATATTCAAACTCATGCTTTCAATGATGAAATCTTATTTGTAACATGAAGAACAAAATAATTCCCTCCCCTACAATGGCCTTCGAAAAAATTCCATACGATACGTGTGTGTGTGTGGGGGGGGGGCGTGTTTCTATGTGCATAGATAGATAGATATATACATACATACATTCATACATACATACATAACAAACAACCGATGGTGGTGTGTTTACGCCCCCGTAACTTAGCGGTTCGGCAAAAGAGAACGATAGAATAAGTACTAGACTTACAAAGAATAAGTCCTGGGATCGATCGATTTGTTCGACAAATGACTGAAACAAGTACAAAAAAGAATATATACATGCATACATACTACATGCATAAAACGTATCTCTCTCTCTCTCTCTCTCTCTCTCTCTCTCTCTCTATATATATATATATATATATATATATATATATATATATATATATATATATATATGCACTCACACGTACACACACACGCGCGCACACAAAGTAAGCACAAGCGGTATTTAAAATTTACATCTGTTTCAGTAGAATTTTATTTGATACAGTCATAAAAGATTACATCATAAAATAAAATCCACCGCCATCATCAGGTAAGATTTTACACTGATAAGACCTGGACATAGTCAACATCGCTGGACTAGTGGCTCATTTAAGTTTTACATTGTAATTTAGAGGATAATTAGAAGGTAGACACTGGCAAATAAGAAACAGATAGATCATAAAAATATACAATCTAAATTCATTTATGTAAATTAGTTGATGTTTTAATAACGATGCCGAATAAACTAGGAATCAACAGACATAATGTTGCCATGAGCTGTCATGAAAAAGTCATCAAAACCTTAATGGATATACGATGATCTAACAAGCGCTTCATACATTCAGTATTCTTTATTTTAATGCGAGCTGTGTGGTGTATTGTAACTAACCATTACTGGCGCCCTACCAATTGTTGCACCATCTCCTGCCGGAGCCTCATGGTGCTTGAGGTGTTTTCGGTCAATAAACACTCACAACGCCCAGTCTGGCAATCGAAACCGCGATCCTATGACCGCGAGTCCGCTGCCCTAACCACTGGGCCATTGCGTCTCCTTTACGCCCTTAATAGATGAAGTAATGACATGAATAAGTAAATTGAATCTTGGTAGGGCACCTGGAAAGGATGGAATTTGTGCTGAGGTTTTGCGATTTGGTAGTGATTACATCTTACAGTCCCTTCATGAGCTTAATAGTACAGTCTGGAGGGATGGTGCAATGTCTAAGGGCTGGAAGGATGCAATTATTCTTCCTCTCTTGAAAGGAAAAGGAGCCAGAATAATGTGTGGTAACTATAAAGGTATTGCTCTACATTCAGCCGTTGGCAAGATTCTGGCAAATATTCTTCTTACCCGCCTGAATAGGTGTCTCGTAAATGATGTCTTATCTGAATCTCAATGGGGCTTCCGATCTGGTAGAGGGACAATGGACCTGATATATAGATATACATATATATATATACATATATATATACATATATACGTAATTACTATGAACATTTTTACTCCCTTACCTTTACTCCCTCCCCTTTCTTAGCGGTCATTCTAATAGATAGCTCTTTTGTCTTAATAACGGTCAATCACACAGTAATTTCCCTTTGTTTAACGGTCATTTTCATAGCATTTTTTTCGATGGCCCGATAACTGAAGAGATGCCGGTGTGGGTTTCAGTCCCAAAATCCGAAACTAGGAGTTTTATCATGACTACCAAATAATTGTCACATATATTTACAGATAAATTCCTCTACTTACATAATATCGAGGTCTCTTTCATTCTTTTGTTGTCTTGTCATTTCTATCAATATATATATATATATATATATATATATATATGTAATTATTTAAAATTATAATACAGGGTATCTAAGAGATACCACCACGCTGAAAAATAGCAGTCAAAACCTGACTCTAAAACCAGAATAAATGATAGTTTTTATTCCCATGCTGGCCACTTGATAGGATCAATATTTTAAATATCGATCTTATCCTTATTTATATAAATTTGTTTTGTCAGTGTATTTACTGCGCTGATATTCTGTCCGTATCGCACGAGGAGTTTTTAGGCGGGCTATTTAAGCTAGTCGTGTACATAGTGCATATATGTGTGTGTATACGTCCGTATATGTAAGTGTACTGTTTATATACATATATTTGTATTTATGTGCTTGAGTGTATTCCACCGATGACGGCAAAGCATTATTTATGCAAAGCCAGAAATCCGGGATCTGGAATTATCTTGTTATTTTTACTGGTTTATTTTGTCTTCGTCTTCGCTCCTTGTGCTATGTGGACATTTATTGTGGTTTTAGAGTCAGGTTTTGACTGCTATTTTTCAGCGTGGCGGTATCTCTTAGATACCCTGTATTATAATTTCAAATAATTATTACCTTTGATGGTTTTTATTCCCATGCTGGCCACTTGATAGGATCAATATTTTAAATATCGATCTTATCCTTATTTATATATATATATATATATATACACATACACACATATACATAATATGCATATATATATGTATATATGTATATGTATATATATATATATATATATATATATATATAACAAAATTAAGGGTTCAGCAACAGGTTGCTTCACCACATACCGAAGTTCAGAAATAGCAGCTAAAAATGCTGAAACTCCAACAGATAGCAGTTACTCCAACAGATAGCAGTTCAGCATTTTTAGCTGCTATTTCTGAACTTCGGTATGTGGTGAAGCAACCTGTTGCTGAACCCTTAATTTTGTTTATAAATGTATAAGAACTTTTAAATAAGTTCCACACCGATAATGGTGCTTACATACCGAAGGGCTTGGTAAAAATTATTAATTATAAATTTATTAATAAATTGATAATCCTTTACCCTTTTAATTGTATATATATATATATATATATATATATATATATATATATATATATATATATATATATATATACACACACACACACACACTCATACGGATACTACAGGGGCATGTGTGTCAAATATATGCTTCTCAATTCAATTATGGGATATGAATTTGCACACACACGACCACATATATACACACACATACACAAACGTATATATACACGAATAGATGTACGTTTATAAAAAGAGTGGGACATAGGGAGAGAGGAAGAGAGAGAGAGGAAGAGAGAGGGAGAGAGCGATAGAGTGAGATAGAGCAGAAAGATGGTGGTATACCTGAAAAGTTCAAACCACGCCTAAATCACTTTTATTGCCTGTTATCTTTTTAAATAACGAGAAGTAAACTAAATGAGTTTTAAATAATACTCCCCGTTCCTTCTTAACGAAACTCCCTCGTGTCTTAGCAGAATACGCTTCCATTTTAATAGTATCGCTCGTATTTCAGAGTTAAGTTGTCGCTTTGACAGTTTTGAATTGCTTTCTCGTTTCGTAAGTGGTTTTGCCTTTTTCATTTAATAGCCATTGAAGAAGTACTCTCCACCTTTCTAAGTCCTTCCAGACTGGCGAGATTGATGTGGTTAATGTGTCCAGTTTAAAGGTCTACAAACTGTTATCAGTAGAGAGAAATCCAAGCGACCAGAGACGCTATCGGTGGTGAGCTGACAAGATAAGCAAGAGTGGGCGGGGGGGATGATGCGGACATGGATGGAGAGAGAATGTAAAAATAGAAAGAAGAGTGGAGAGACCGAATGCTTTCGAAATCTGGCACACGGCTAACAATTCTAGAGGAGCGATAATTCGATTACATCGATCGTTGACTGATTTCATCGATTTCGAGAGGATGAAAGGCAAAGTCGACTTCAGTAACATTTAGACTCTCAACATAAAGCCGGAAGAAATGTCTCTCAGCGTTTTGTTCGAAAGAACCTGCCAGCTCTCCGCCGTACCGTTGTATAAAATAATCCTTTCTCTTATAAGCACAAAGTCTAGAATTTAGGGGAGGAGGCTAGTCGGTGAAATTGACTCCAGTGCTTAACTAGTACTTATTTTATCGACCCCTAACTGGTGAAAGGCAAAGCTGACCCCGGCGGAATTTGAACTTAGAGCATAGAAACGGACGAAAATAGTTGCTAAAGCATTCTATTCGGCAGGCTAACAGTTCTGCCAGCTCGCCACTTTATAGTGGGAACAATTCCAGCAATTTTAGGGCGAGTGGATAAGTCGATTACATCGATCTTAGTGTTTAACTGTTACTTATTTGATCGGCCCCGAACCGATGAAAGGCAAGGTCGACTCCGGCGGAATTTGAACTCAAAACGTGAAGACGAACGAAATGCCACGGCCGACATGCTCGCTCTTCTGCCAGCTCGTCGCCTTACTGTTGTATAAAATAATATAAAAACAATTGGCGAGGCACAAAGCAGAGACAGAGCGATTGCGAGCTTGTGGTTGACGTATGCTGGTGATCGAATGTGTGCCAATTAGACTGATGGTCTTCGATTTGGATGCTGTTGAAGATAATTCCTTGTGTAACATATTATAGGCCGTTACAGATATATTTCTTTATTGCCCACAAGGGGATAAACATAGAGGCGACAAACAAAGGATTAAGTTGATTACATCGACCCCAGTGCCTAACTGTTACTTATTTAATCGATCCCGAAAGGATGAGAGGCAAAGTCGACTTCGGCGGAATTTGAACTCAGAACGTAACGGCAGACGGAATAGCGCCAAGTATTTCGCCCGGCGTGCTAACGTTTCTGCCAGCTCGTCGCCTTACAGATATAGAAACATTACTGCAAAGCGTATGATACAAGATTTTTGTTGAGGCAAACTAGTTTAATCCAGCCTTCATCAAGTGTCTTGGGGAAATTTCGAACCTGAGTTCTCATTCCTAAGGTATTTTTCGATGTTATTATAATTACTCGGGTCACTGCCTGGAATCGAACCCTACTAACCCCAAGATACCGAGTTCGATTCCAGGCAGTGACCTGAATAATAATAATAATAATAATAATAATAATAATAATAATAATAATAGCATCAAAAAATACCTTAGGAATGAGAACCCAGGTTCGAAATTTCCCCAAGACACCTGATGAAGGCTGGAGGCTATATCAGATGAAACGTTGTGTTAACAACAAACAAGATGAGGACAAATATCCATCAAATGTAAATAATGTAAATAACGCACATAATTCTTCATCTCTTAAATATAGATCTCTACTATGGTGTAGTACATCAATGTAAATCGTAAAGGCTTTTTGTTGAGGCCAGCAAGTGTGTACCAATGTGGGTCAGCCCTCCAGTGTGTACCGTTTTCGAAGTCTGCTACACCAATGTGGATCTCTGCTTCTATAAGATTTTGGAAATAATGTGGATACCATTAATCTGCTAGTTTTCTCCATAATCTAAATCTGTGGTTCCATATTTCAGGAATCAATACTGGAAATGGAATGACAGGCAACTCAGTGCATCGCCTGGCAGGAAAGGATGCCAGCTTGTGTAGCGGACTGTTTTTATCTACTTCAATACTGCATTATATATATATGTATATATATATATATATATATATGTGTGTGTGTGTGTGTGTGTGTGTGTGTGTGTGTGTGTGTGTGTGTGCAACACGTATATATTGAATAAAATGAGAAAAAGAAGAAAAGAGACTTCGGCAAACATTATTCCACTAAGGTCTGCATAAAAGAAAAAAAAAAAAACTTGAAACGGAATTACTTCGATAATCCTCTCCACCCCAGCGCCCCACCCATCATCTCTAACCACCACTGCCACCACTGTTATTGCAACAAACCTTATCACCCTGATCACAACCGCCACCGCCGCCACCACCGCCTCCTCCATCACCACCAGCAACAACACCACCATAGTCACCAACACAGGTACCATCACTAGTATCAACGACACCATCATCACTAACTACCACTACTACTACTACTACTACTGGCGCATCTTCAATGTTACACCACACCCACAGCCACCACCACCATCACCCGCACTACCACAACCACCACCATCACCCGCACTACCACAACCACCACCACCACCACTCGCACCACCCGCACCACCACCACCACTGACTACTACCACCACCACCACCGCCACCACCACCGCAACTAACTCCTCCTCCTCCTCCTACTACTACTATTACTACTACTGCGCGCGTCCTCAGTGTTACACCACCCGCACTACTACCACAACCCGCACTATCACCACCCGCACAGCCACCATATGCACCACAACCGCTACTACAGGCAAAACTACACCTGACACAATCTCACCATGTTGTCCAATCTGAATTGCGTATGAACGGAAATGATTATATAACGACCATACACTTTATTTTGATTGGAAGCTCTACCAACGCGATTATCATCATCATCAACATCACCATTATCATCATTATTATCATCATTATTATCAACAGTAGTAGTCGCAGTAGTTGTAGTGTTAGTGATAATAATAACAGTAGAAGAAGTAGTAGTGGTGGTGGTGGTTATGTAGAACGTAATAATATGGTGCCGCCGTCAAGAATATCACTCTCCTCTTACCGGAGTTAATTATAGACCTCCACAACGCTGTCCTGTTATGTGAGCAGTCAAACAGTCGCTTCAGCTGGTTTTGACTCGCCCTCCGCTTCTTGCTTTCTTTTCTTTTCTCTTTCTTTTCTTTCGTTTTCTTTTTTTTCCTCTTTTCTTCTGGTCCAACTAATATCAATTATTGACGAAATCCTGTTATTCGTTGTATTTAATGCGTTCTCTTTCCTCGCCCTACCTCTCTCGCTGCCTCTACTTCCCATTTTTCTGGGGTTTTTTTCCCTTCTTTGTACGTTGTGTGCGCTTACGTATATATTTACGTTCAATTATTCTTTTCTATATACATACATACAAACATATATACGTATGTGTGTTTATATATATATATATATATATATATATATATATATATATATATATATATATATATATATATATATATATATATATATATATATAATATATATATATATATATATTATATATACACACATTCATATATATATGTATATGTATATTTATATATGCATACATACATACATACATATATATATTTGTATATCTATCTATCTATCTATGCGTGTGTGTGATATATATATATATATATATATATATATATATATAATATATTATCCATATACGCATGTATGTATACATATAAATGTAGGTATGTACATATATGTATGGATATATGCATATATTTATATTATATTATATTATATATATATATATATATATATATATATATATATATATATATATATATATATATATTTATATATATTCAGTCACACACTCACGCATTTATTTGTGAAAAATGCATACATACGATATTGTGACCAAGTTGTCGGAAGTAGGATGATAAACTGCGTGTCAAAGCTGCACTGCCTGAAAGCAGATGCCTGTATCAAGAGCTAAAGAGAGTTAGCATTATTAATTTCGCATCTGATACACCCTCCCACACACACACATGTATATATAAATATTCGCATGTATATAGGTATGTATATACATATACACCCACACACACATTCATATATACATACATATATATATATATATATATATATATATATATATATATATATATATCTACTCGTGTGTTCCTCTTCAACCTTTTACACACACACACACACACACACACACACACACACACATATATATATATATACACACACAGATATATACACATGCATGCATACACATACACACACACATATATACATACATATATATGTCTATATTTTTATATATGACGTTGACCACTAACGTGGAGATTTAATATGCTAAAAATAGATCACATACGCTATATTTCATGTTGAGAAC
The DNA here is from genome assembly GCF_046866305.1 of Octopus bimaculoides. Lineage (NCBI taxonomy): Eukaryota > Metazoa > Mollusca > Cephalopoda > Octopoda > Octopodidae > Octopus > Octopus bimaculoides. Next base: position 124,805,101 of record NC_142932.1, on the reverse strand, counting down.
AATTTAGGTCTTTTTAGACATAAGATGTGATCTATTTCTAGCACATTAAATGTCCACCTTAGTGGTCGACGTCATATATAAAAATGTACTTTAATCCCCTGAGATTGCAGATACTGTTTCTGAATCTCTTTGATTCTTTAAATGTGCTAGCTTCCTGGTAATTAATCGATATTAATTAATATATGATTTTTTGCCATTTTTTAAATAATATATATGTCTATATGTAGATCTATCTATCTATCTGTCTATCTATCTATCTGTCTATCTATCTATCTGTCTATCTATCTATCTATCTATCTATCTATTACTTGGCATTGAAACGCCTCTCACGAGGGATAATGGAATATTGCACATGTGGTCAGTCAGTATTTGAACTGCAGATAGTTTGTCGTGAGCGAAGCCAATACTATCTACCTTTTGATCTTTAATGGCCGGCATGAAGCATATATCTATGTTTAAGTGTGTTTGTATGAATGCATGTATGTATTTATGTATATATATATATATATGCATACATACACATGTATGTATATACATATATATTAATATTTCTTTATATATATATATGTGTGTGTCCGTGTGTGTGTACGCGCGCGCGTGTGTGAAAAAATAAGCCGGAAAAGACATCAGATCCACACGAAACATGAAAGAGATCGATCACGCTTCTCATACAGTAAGGGAATACAAACGAGATGGACTGAACAATTTTAACGACTGCTGAAAGCACCTTGAGACATAGAATCTGTGACATGGACATATAACAGCATATCGTCAATTGAATTCTAATGGAGATACTGAGAATTGAGGAATTGCTGGCAACAATCTCCTGACTTTATCCACATGTCCTGCGCAGCAAAACTGGAGCAAGTATTTTTATATAGTTCAATTAAGCTGCATACTAATGTAACGTCGTTCACTTTAGATCAAAGACGAGAACCAGTCTGTTGTTTGTAAGAGAACTAATATATGCGTATAGCAGCGCCCTAGTCGTTGCACAAAGAGGCGAAAGTGGATAGGTTTCCCATTGCAAACAGATTTGATTTCGCCATTTAATATATAAAAATGAAGAATTTACTATACGCTTTATGCTCCATGGTAATACACCAACAAAGTATCTGTATTGCAGACATTGATCTGAAAACTCTACAAGACTTGACATAACATGTCAGTATAATAACTGAAGTATCGACATTAAAGTACGAAATAATACGGCAAAAGAAAGCTCGTCTTTCAGACTAATGTATTTATGGCTTAAGAATAATCATCTTCACTTCAGTAGAATCAGGATGAAGGTCTACGGGGTAGTTGTCCTCTCCCAAAACCTGAACATGTGACGCAAACCTGTGACGAAAACCTGTGCTTAATCATGAAAATTTCCTGCAGATACATGACATCATGTGAAGGAACGTGGCCAACAGGGTAGGATGTTGTACTTGAAGAGAAAGATTTCATTTGACGTTGTTCCAGCTCACTCAGTTATTCATGTATAAACTAGCCTTCTGATCAAGGGGAATGTAAGCCTACTCGCCTCGACAGCGGTGTGAGATCATTCGAAAGTTAAAACGATGAGAAACGCATTGTTACCATCGATGTATAACAACATCTGATAGTCTGGGCGATCACATGATCACATGGCACTATAAGTGAGGAGTAAAATAAACAAGGATTGCCGTGTACAAATCATTTCCTCATCGGAAAAATTTACACTGAATTTATAACATAACACCAGCTGAAAGATTTTCTACGTTCATGCTGCACTAACAACTATGTATGGAATGAAAGAAACGTGGTAAATGTAGTCTACGCTCTTCGACAGAAAGGAACACGAGCAAATATACAGAGAAAGAATAAAAACAACTTTCGGAGTTAGCGGTCAATCATATATATATATATATATATATATATATATATATATATATATATATATATATATGGGTGTATTTTGAAAGCGTCCTTTCCTTTTTTATGACGGTAGGATATAATCTGAGTGAATATGGCTGCTATTGGTTGAGCGACCAGATAGTATTTATTATTTGTCTTTATGTGTACTTCAATGATGTTTTCCTTTAATGTTACGTTTTCGTAATCAGCAAAAACTTCTTCCTGATAATATTGTCATCACCGTTTCTTATTCATTTGTAGCATTCTATTGATTTTGGACAAGTATTTTGTTATTAATAATGAGTTAATCTTATGGAGATCTCTATAGGAGTATTGCATTAACGGTTAAATTCTTCTTATTTAGTTGCCATATTTTGATGGCTGCTTCTGGTAATGTATATAAATCAACAATCGAGAAAGTGTTGTACTTGTATGGCCGATGACGTTTACAATTTCTATGTTTACATTGAAATCTCCATATGACATTGTTTACCGGAAGTTAGAAGTTTTCACGAAGAGGTTGTAAATTCTAGAATCTTTAATGTTGTTTTGCATTTAAGAGTGCTACATGTTCAGTTCAGTTTTTATGAGATTTTTGCTGACGTATTCACCTCCTTAATAACATGTATTACTTGCCGGTTTCAACATTCAATTAACCACAAACGAAATATTCCCACTTACCCATAACTTTCAATATATTAGCGCTCTGATAGTTGCAAATGTATATAATATATATATACATGTGTATCTAAGTATACACACAAGTGTATATAAATAATATACATCTCGTAATACAAATCTTGCTGACTCCGAGGTTAGGTATTTCTAATCCTTATACGTGTTTTCATTTAATGGTTCTTCGGAGTTCGTATGTATCTGTTTCTTTCTCCCTGTCGGGTTCACTACGTCTCTCTCTCTCTCTCCCCTCTCTCACTCTGGGTGCGTATTTGAATATCTCTGTCCTGTAAACTTGATTTATTTTGAGGAATGCTCTCAAACTGCATTTTTTGGTCTTAAAAAAATGGTTCCCCTACTGAGTGAAATAATTGTAGATACCATACGTTAAAAAAAAAAAAATGAAAAACGAAGGACAAACGCAAAAAAAAGAAAAGAAAACAAACAAACGATGTGATGGTCAAGGTAGGAAAGCCTTTGATGAAAAATAGTCTTAATCAGGGCTAAACAATAATACTAGTCATATAAGCAAACGCAGGGTCTTCTATATGGTAGCTTGGGCTGCTGAAAATAGCAACAAGGCCCACTCTAGTCCACTCTAGAAAACGCTCTTCTAATCGCCTGGAATGCGACAGTTTTCACTTCCTCGTAACTGGAATGTTTGCTTCTCAAACCCACTTTTGTGTCGCCGAAGAGATGATAGTTTGAAGGCACTAAATCTGGTGAGTGTGGAGGTAATGAAGAAGTGGCTCAAAGAACAGTCAACAGAATTTTACGGGGCAGGGATACCTGCTCTCATTCGAAAGTGGAACATTGTTATTGAGAGAAACGGTGAGTATGTTGAGAAGTAGGGATGTGATTCACAGAGGACCAGCTTCATTTTGATGTGTGATACATGTTCTTGTGTTGGTAATTATACCTGTCCTAAACAAAATGGCATCAGTTTTTTACTCACTCTCGTATATATATATATATATATACAGCCTCAGCAATAGCTGTGTGGTAAGAAGCTTTCTTCCCATTCACATAGTTCCCGGGTTCAGGTCCACTGCGTGGCACCTTGGGCAAGTGTCTTCTACTATGGCCTCGGGCTGACCAAAGCCTTGTAAGTGGATTTGGTAGACGGAAACCGAAAGAAGCCCGTCGTATAAATATATTTCTATATATATATATAATATGTATATATATATATATGTGCGTGTATGTGTGTCTATGTCGCTTGACAACCGATGTTGGTGTGTCTACGTCCCCGTAACCAAGCGGTTGGGCAAATGAAATCAACAGAATAAGTCCCGGGCTTACATTGAATACGTCCTAGATGTGCTGGATCAAATCTGACCAAGGGCTGAACAGCCATTTCGCCATCTTTCCCATTTCTCTCTTCAGATGCCTCTCTGTTGTGACTTTTCTTTATCTTTGCCCATTTTTATAATCACAAATTTCTTTGGATATTATTACTGTCCAAGTGAATCTATTCACCATCTTGAAGCATCTCTCTACTTTCTGATTTCATCTGTGTCATCTAAAGAATTCCCCCCACCACCTCATCCAGCTTCCAACATCACGAGATTTTCGTCCTTTTCAACTTTTCTCGAACACGTTTCTTTTATAACCAACTCTCAACTCCTCCAACCATTACATTCCCGCACACCTTACACACACACACACACACACACACACAAACAAACACACATTCTGTCCCTCTTCCACACACACTCTTTCTCTTATATAGTTATACACACACACACACACACTTTTCTCTTGATAAACTCTTCTTTTGTTTTTATCACCTCTTCCTTCAATGCATCTATCGTCTCCAGTATCATTTCTTTACAACATCATTGAAACTATTCGGAACGTTTTTGTTAGAAATGTATCGTATTTTTAATTGCTCAAAACTCGTATTATCCCCGTAAGTTTGATCAATATTTCCAGATTTAATCAATAATTGAAATATTTGGGTTGCAATTTTTCACTTTTCGTTTTTCGTTTCTTTTTTTCTTTTATTTTGCCTTATTCTTCATTTGATTTTAGTTTCTTTTTTTCTCATCTTCCTAACTCTAATGTTTATTTCCACACAAAGTGAAGAACCAATTCTTTGAATTCTCTATTCAGTATCTGACGCCTTTCTTTCCTTTTCAGTCTCTCATTTGCACCCATTTCTTTCTGTCTCTCTGCATCTCTGTCTCTGTCTGTTTGTCTCTCTCTCTATGCCCTCACTTTCTCTGTATTTCTTTCCGTCTTTTTTACTTCCTCTTCCTCCTTGTTATCTCTACAGTTACCGTCTTTTACTGATTGTTGAATATTTATTCTTCAAACGAACGCTGTAGTTCAAAGTTAAATCTGCCAGTTATGTGATACAATCATAGCGTCAAAAACGAACATTCACAGCATTGAATAGTTTATTACTGGCTATTATGGAGATCACAAATGTATAATGAAGAAAAAAAAAGTGGAATTTAATGTCAAAATTTGCTGGGATTCGTTACAAATATTTCTTGAATATTTACAGAATCCGATTATAGCTTTCATCATTCGATAACAAAATCTACCGTTACTGCTGTCGAATTGTTACTGATAAGTAGCCGTTGGTTTTGATCTTGTCGAGATGATTCACAGTAAGCAGGTAGCATATCAAAAGCTTTGAAGCGAATCACACATTCACTGAATTGGTTATTCAATGTGACAGTTTGTGTGGAAGTTTGTCCATTTGTAGATGTTACAAACGCAATGATGTTCTTTGAATTATGAGCAAACTGCTTTAATCTAGAGGTCATTATTTTAAAGACTACATAGTTCTGTGGAAAACACATTGCTGTTAAACCATCTAATTGTTATAGCTGTAGTTGTATATCCCCAGGGCAGTCTTAATCCCACCGACAAGCAGTCAAAGACGTTCCAATCAAGGCAATCCCAACTTTTTTTAGTTTTTAGATATAGAGGGTCTAAGTTTAGACTGCCCATTGTCTTTACTTATTTGAGTCGATGGTTGGCTTTCAGTTGTGGTTCTGAGCTTATTCAATATCCAAGACTCCCTTAAATGAATGAATTTTTTTCGCGATCCCCACACATTTGCACAGAGTGAAGATTAAACCCAATGAGCAACAGTAATACCCTGTTAGCGCAGGCGTGGTTGAGTGGCATGAAGTTTGCTTCCCAACCACATGGTTTCGGGTTCAATCCCATTGCGTAGCACCTTGGGCAAGTGTCTTATGCTATAGCCTCAGGCTAACCAAAGCCTTGTGAGTGGACTGGGTAGATGGAAACTGAAAGAAGCCCGTCGTATATGTATATATCTATGTGTGTGCTCGTCTTCGTGTCTGTATTTGTTTTCTCCCCATGACCGCTTGATAGCCGCCGCTGATGTCTTTACATGCCCGTAACTTAGCGGTTCGGCAAAATATACAGACAGAATAGGTATCAGGCTTAAAAAAGTCCTAGGGTCGAATCGTTCGAGTAAAGAATAGTTCAAAATGGGGCCCCAACAAGTAAAGGATAAAACAACCTCGACATTGTCTGATAGTTTGTATCCAATCATTGTTTAGAATCTGTCCCTGATTAAGAACTCAAGTGTACGAACTGCTGTTAAAAGCAAACAACGGAAGAACTGTAAAACTTACAAATGTTCCGGTGTCTTGGAGAACTACCTTTGTGGGGCCCAAGGATGTGCGAAACCTGGGTTGAGAAGAACTGGATTAGAAGATTTATTTACTGCTCCTAGTAAGGTGGGCAACGGCTCTTATTGGGTCAACTTCAGTTGGTTGGATAAAACTCTACAAGAAGGTCAATTTATTAAGCTATGACGACAGGATAAATCTTCTAAATCTTTAATCGTACGCAGAGCTGTTGTGGCGGGATCTGAACACCCCCGTCAATGGACAGTTCTGGATTTTATGAGTATGTATGCGTACCTATACAATTCAGAACCGTCCATTCACGGGGGTGTTACTGTGTATGTAAATTACGTGTTGGTGAATTCTTTTCTACTCTAGGCACAAGGCCCTAAATCTTTGAGGAGTGGGGTCCGAAAGGGTAAAAGGCAAAGTCGACCTCGGTGGAATTTGAACTCAGAACGTAAAGACAGACGAAATACCGTTAAGTATTTCTTCCGGCGTGCTAATGTTTCTGCCAGCTCGCCGCCTTATATCTGATAATATATTCTTTTCAAATCAAGGCACAAGGCCCGACATTTTTGGGAGTAGGGCCAGTCGCTTAGATCGACCTCAGTACACAACTGGTACTCAATTTATCGACCCTGAAAGGATAAAAGGCAAAGTCGACCTCGGTGGAATTTGAACTCAGAACGTAAAGACAGACGAAATACCGTTAAGTATTTCGCCCGGCGTGCTACCGCTTCTGCCAGCTCACTGCCTTCCGTGCTGATGTATTGAGAGTTCTTAAAGGATTATACCGCAGGTTCGCAATCACAATGAAACATCATAACGAGAACAGTAATTATTCTTCGAAAATGTGTGGCTGTCTCACTTCATTCGCCCAGAAACGGGTGCAATAATCACTGTGAGAGACCGAAATTCTTGTGAGCATTACAGTTCTTCCGTTGTTAGTGACCGAAATTCTTGTGAGCTTTACCGTTCTTCCGTTGTTGGCTGTGAGCAGCAGTTCGTTCCTTTGACTCATCTTCCTTTTTAGTATTGTTAGTCAGGGAACGCGACCGAGCAGCGATAGGATACCACTAAGTGAATACTTTGTAGGTGATTGCCGTAGGTGCGATCTTTGCTTTTATTTGTGAAGTTCCGGGAGTGATCTCACCACGTGACTCCTCGGTAATTGTCTTGTATAAAAGCTTCCTGTAGACACAATCCTTGTTAATGAAATTGTGGGAGGTTTATCAAACAGTATCTCGCTGATTCTGACTGAAGATAAATCAATGGCACATGGGTCTGTGGACGACTAAGCCACAATAAATACTGTTTTTTATACAATGGGTAGCTATTCCGGTTCATTGATCAACTGGATCACTAATCCGTCGCAACCGACGCGAAATTAATTCAATGAATCCATTAAATATATGTATGTATGTGAGTGTGCATGCATGTGTGTTTATATATGTGTGTGATTGCGTGTGTGTACATCCCTCTCTCTCTCTCTCTCTCTCTCTCTCTATCTATACACACACACACACACACACACACACACACACATATGTATTGTTGAGACGGCGTAGAGTTAAAAAAATAAATGAATTTAGTTATTACCATTATTTAAAAGCCTCCGCAGATATATTTGCGATAAAAAAGAAGCAATTCAACCCTAGGACTTGGTTGCGAACATCTTAACAACTTTTACGCATGTCAGAATCATAAAGTTGATACACAAATTTATACACCCCCACCACGCACATATATATATGTATGAGTATACATGCGCCTAATAATTCATGTTTACGTATGCATACAAGCAAACATACATATATAAATACATACATGTAAATATATGTATGTCTGTGCTTTTGTGTGTATGTGTAAAAATACGATGTGTAGAACATAGTTTTGTATCTTTGGTTCTTGTTTTTGAAAAAAGACAAATAAAGAAAAAAACTTGGTTGATTCTCGACTAGATTAGTCGGAAACTAAATCAAAGTAACAAAATTAATTAGGCAAATAAATAAATCACATTAAGTCAAGACAAAGTTGATAATATCATGGCGAGTAAAAGAGAAAAATATATAAAGACGGGAGAGAGAGATCAAGGAATGGGCAAGAGAGGATGTGATGGAGCGAGGAAAATGAGAATCATTTGAAAAATTCATTTATTGAATTAGTTTATTTGGAAAGGCGGCATTAAGGAATCGTTTTCTAGAATCCGAAGCTGAACTGGTAAATTTATTCCGACTAATCGGGAGGAAAAAAAACAAGAAAACATTAGCAAAGAAAAAAAAAAAAAGACCCAAAGCGAACTGACAAACAATATCTCCTGCGAGTATTAACCCCAGTTCAAAGAATCCGCTCATAAATAACCAAACAAAAGCAGATAAATATTAATAAAATAGTAAGGAAGGCATAGAACAAATTAGAGAGTGGCAGGGCAGGACATCGCTTATTTCCTTAAATATATTATTGAATTGAATCTATAATAGATAGACAATAAACTATATCATTGTTCTTGTCATTTATAGAGAAATTTAAGAGATATATCATTCTGTGTTTATGCTTGCATGCATATATGTATGTATGTATAATAATATATGCATACATATAAAATATGTATGTGATGTATATATATATATATATATATATATATATATATATATATATATATATATATACGTGGGTGAGTCAAAAAGTGATGCCATTTTGTTTAGGACAGGTATAATTATCAACACAGGAACATGTATCATACATCAAAATGAAGCTGGTCGCCTGTGGATCACATCCTTACTTCTCAACCTAGTCACCGTTTCAACAGCAATGTTCCACCTTCGAATGAGAGCATGTATCCCTGCCCCGTAAAATTCTGTTGACTGTTCTAGAAAAATCTGAATTCAGAAACTAAAGATATACTGCAAAATTTCTTGCTCTGGTTTTAAAATCTCCGTTTTGTGAATGAAATTTTAGGTTCTACAAGCTCCTTATAATATCGGAAACGATCGCCATTCAAATGAGTTTTTGTAAATTCCTACTCATATGTATGTACGTACGTACGTATGTATGTGTGTATATATGTATGTATGTATGTATGTCTCTTCTATTTAAATTTTTTTTTATAAATCTTCCAACTAAGATACAAGACTCTATCTTTGGGATGTAGATAACACAGACAAATTAACATTTGGAACTTGAGAAAAGTCTTGCATATTTTTACTTTTCCACTCACAGATTGCACTTGTAATGTACAAATTAGTCGGTCGATTTCTCTTTCTGAAAATCTCAGTTCATCCAAATTCTCCTTTAAGCATTTACTAACAAAACCTAGTGCTCCAATTATTATTGGTATGAATATGAATTCATAGTCTGGATATAGAAGCTGGGGGTTTCGAAGCAGTTGTCCATAGATACCCTCTTTTGTTTTGGTTTTCAGAACAGCTGACCTCTATGATGATAAATACCTTGGCCCTCTGTCCCCAAAAACAATATCCGGCCTGTTATGTTTATATTTGATGGAAGTTTTGGGGAGAATATTCTACCAGAATTCCTTGAGTTGATGTTTATGAATGTATTCCATAACAAGGGATTTTCTAAGTTTATTTCAGGACAGTCTTTTCTGCAGATGGCATTGTAAATTGTTTTAGCAACATCGTGCCGCGTAGGGAGGTGGTGCCGTGACGACATTTTAGGACAACTGCTAATCACATGCGTGATGTCTTCAACAGAAACATACCATAGTATGTATGTATGTATGTATGTATGTATGTATGTATGTATGTGTGTATGTTCCCTCTATTGAATTTAGAATAAATTTTGACCAGTGGCAAGGTTGGGAAGGAAAGAACCTGGTTTTGTTCATCACTCTTTATATCTTAAATATTTAAACTTGCCTGTCTGTCTGACTGTCAGCCTGTCTCTCTCTCTCTATATGTGTACACAAACACACATATAATCATATATATAGTTATATAAATAATGAAGATATTGTCATTAATAAATAATAATGATAAAATAGGTGGCTAGTTTGCAAACAAAAACCAAAAAGCAGATATACAAAAAAGGGTACTATATGGTACCAATTTCGCTAGAAATAAGAGACAAAATCGACTTATTTAACCACAAGCACTGAAAGTTAACAAGCTGACGAAATCGGGGGACCGAGAAAAAACAGCCAACATATCAAAGTTATATGAATGTAAATGTAGTATATACTCTTTTGTGAAAGAGAGTGTGAGGAAGAGAAGGAAAGGAAGAAAGAGAGTGAGAGAGTGAGAGAGTGAGAGGGAGAAGCAGATACAGGGAGAGGGAGAGAGAGAGAGCGTGTGTGATTTCAATCTGGATATGATCCAGTATCTGGAGGCAGATCGAAGTATGAGCCAATAGACGAAATTATAGAGGAATATAACTGTATATATATAAATGAAATTTCAATATCGTGAAATATTGTGTATCGATCTATTTATGCAGCAAACTGACAATACATACATACATACATACACATATATATGTGTGTGTGTATATATATGGAAATATATGTAAATATATACATACATATACATACACACACACACACACACACACACACACACACACACACACACACACACACACACACACACACACACACACACATATATATATTTATATATATATACATATGTAGATATCTACATACCTAATATACACACATATATATACTCATGTGATATATATATATATATATATACATTCATGTATGTATATAAATACACACGTACATACATATATCTATATCTATCTATCTCTCTCTCTCTCTCTCTCTCTCTCTCTCTCTATCTATCTCTCTCTATATATATGTATACCAAGAGAGTTTGAAAGAGAAGTGAATAGATATATACGTTCATCAGTTCCAGTAATTACACTGCAGTCATCCTGGGGCATATACACACAGTCATGTATTCATTCGCAACTCTTAAGTACACACTCTCACATACATGTGTACGAGCATCTACGTGTATGAATGTATGTATACGTCCCTCATGGCTTCAGTCCAATGACTGAAACTGCTACTAGCTTATATTTATCCCCTGTCTCTGTGTGAATATGTATACATAAATAAATACATACACACATACATACATACATACATACATACATACATACATACATACATAAAAACTTAGAAAACTTAGATTTGTTTCGACCAAAAATTGGTCCAAGCCTAACTTAATAGCACCACCTGATAGGATTATCTAAATCCTTTTTAGAGTCAAGTTTTGTCCATGGTTCATTCAAGTAGTGAGTTCTTATTGAGCGGGTTGTATCCATGCATGGGTGGCTTGTCTGGTATTCCTTGAAGAAAACTGTCTAGACTCCGTTTAAAGCTGATAGGATCCTTTTCATCTTTTATCTGTTTCGGGACAATGTTAAACAGGGCAGGGCCTGTTGAGGAAAAGAAATTATGCCACAATGTACCTATATGTTGTGATCCTGAATTGGGCAGGGGATGTATGGCTCGTGGTCCCAGCCTTGAATGAACCTTGAAACTAATGTTCAGGTCGTTTGGGCAATCCTGGCGGTATATTTTCCACATCGTACAAATGATGTACCGCTAGCGGCGGCGCTGGAGAGAACCTATGGTGAACTATTGAGAAATCTACACTTACTCTATCCAGATAACTAGTTCAGGTTTATACCTGTAATTATTGGAGCCCTGGTATATGTAACACACTGCCTAAAAACCAGAAACGAGAAAGTTGATTCGAAGACTACAGATCCACTCCATCACCGGAGTGGATCTTTCGAGAAGTTTAACATTTAAATATATATGAGCATGTCTACACATGCAACTATATGCATGAGAACATAAAACAAGATATACAAATCTGCACATATACATACATGCATTCATACGTACATACATACATACATACATACATACATACATACATACATACATACATACATACATTCATACATGCATTCATACATACATACATACATACATACATACAAAAATGCCCTGTTGTTGATGTTGAAATTCTAATGAAGGTGACTTGAATCGAGGTTAGAAACCGGTTCTTTCTATATTGGCAAAAAATCTTGAAATAAAATTGAACAATGACATACATACGTACGTACATACATACATACATACATAGATACATACATACATACATACATACATACATACATAAATACATACAAAAATACATACATACATACATACATGCATAAATATATACATACATACATACATAAATACATACATAAATACATACATACAAACATACATACATAAATACATACATAAATACATACATACATGCATACATACATGCATACATACGTACATACATACATACATACATGTATACTTACAAATACAGAAGTAAAATAGAAACCTGCTCATACGTAGACATCTTTGTGTGTGTATAATCACATGTAATGGAGATTCAGTTTTATAAAATTTTGATACAATTAGATACAATTTTGCGCATTTCTTGTGTTATGCGTGTTTGTACGTATCTGATATTTGAATTTGTATAGATTTGTATAGATTTGTCTCTTGTGTGTGTGTGTGTGTGACAATCAGAATAATGTGAGAAATAAGAGAAAATAGGAAAAATGGTTGTTAGTAAAAAGTGAGAACTAAAAAGAAAAAGAGAATCAAAGAACAAGAAATATAGCTAATCAGAGAAGAGAGAGAGAGAGAGAGAGAGAGGAAGAGAGAGGAATTGAGAGAGGAAGAGAGAGAAGGAGCGGGATCATTGAAGAAATGGTGTGGGATGTGTATAAAGAATAATTCTTACACGGAACAGAGAGAGAGAGGGAGAGAGAGAGAGAGAGAGAGAGAGAGAGAGAGAGAGAGAGAGAGAGAGAGAGAGAGAGAGAGAGAGAGATGGGGAGAAAGAGAAAAGGGGAGGGGGATATGTGGGCAGAGGGAGAAATGATCAGACATGAAATGAAATGAATAATATTAGAAAAACCAACGAAATAAGAAAAGAAAACCCGAATGAATCAACAAGCAAAAAACAAACGAACGAAATTACGAGAACAGCAAAACGAACATAAAACAGCGAGTAAGATCTCTGATGCTTTGATAGCATTAATTAAGAGTAAAACATTGTGAACGATGCGGATTCAGCTTTCAACACCTACATGACGACACGCGCTTTCATAAAAAAGAAAATAATCAAAGAAATGCTAAATAAATAAATTGAATTAAATCAAAATATATGAACAACAAAAAGCAATTATCTTAAAATAGTAATTATATAAAAATAATTACATCTAATGAACTATTTTTTATACATTCATCGCTCTCTTCGTATCGTCTTGTCTTCCACTTGTTCTTGCTGTCAGATTTTGGTTTGAGAACAATATCTCCCCTGCTGCCGCACCAACAGTAATAACAACAACAAGAAGTTAACTAATTAGGATAATAAACGAAATGTATCATGTAACAACAAATTTTAAACACTGCAGACAAGTGAAGACATAAATAATCGTTGTTTCTGCTACACGTAGGTCAGGACATATCTTGTTGCCGTTCAACATGTGTATAATTTCTCTCCTGCCCACCACTGTCTCAGTAAATATATATACATATATACATATATATATATATATATATATATATATATATATATATATATATATATATATATATATATATATATATGTATGTATGCATGTATATATGTATATCATTAGAATGGTGTTGAAAAGACTGTACAAGATTTAAAATTCATTAATTTTTCTTTATTTTATCTTCAAAAAATTTTTTAATCTTGATTATATCCGTTTTGGCGTTCTTTATGTAATTTCTCGTGAAACAAACTCTAATTTTTATTTTTTATTTTTGTAGAATAGTTTTGCTCACCTACGCCAGCCCTGCGGAGTTCCTGTGAAAAAACGGCGCCGCTAATAGCCGAGCATTATGATCTGCGGTTTCTTACCCCACGACGCATCTGTGACGTCTGCTTTCCACTCTGATGGAAGAAAATGCCAATCTACCGGCAAAAACGGGAGGTTTTAACAGTGTCTACCAAGAAAAAGAATATGTCTCCCAATTGCGCAACACATCATGTTAGATCCAATTAGAAAATCTCAATTAATGCGACGCTACCATTCGTTTGTACAAGGAATTCATCTGCAAAACCGTTTTCACTGATACTGTCTGGAAAACGAATGAAATTTCCTGTGCACCGCAGCGATCCTAGGTTTCAGTAGATTGCTTGCCCAATTGGTTTCAGTAGATTGCTTGTCCAAAAGAAATGCAGCGCTTCACATCTCAGTATGGAGTGGTATATATATTTCGGCATTGATATTTTACTTATCAGGTCTATAAAGATAATATCACACACTCCATTTCACACACACACATACACACATCACGTTTTAACTGAGAAAAACTTATTATTATATTGAAATATATATCGCCACTCATTTCAGAATGAAGCGATAGAATCTTCATACGTAGCGGAGATTTCTTCTTCAATAAATTAATAAAGTCTATTTATGTACAAGCATCCATACCTACATAATCTATCTATCTATCTATCTATCTATCTATCTATCTATCTATCTATCTATCTATCTATCTATTTCTCTCTCTCTCTCTCTCTCTCTCTCGCTCTCTCTCTCTCTCTGTATGTATGTATAAATGTACGTATGTATGTATGCATATATCTATCAATCTATCTCTCTGTCTCTCTGTCTGTCTGTCTCTCTATCTATCTATCTATCTATCTATCTATCTATCTATCTATCTATCTATCTATCTATCTATCTATCTATCTATCTCTCTCTCTTATATATATATATATATATCTGGTTCTCTCTCTCTCTCTGTATGTATGTATGTATCTATCTTTCTGTGTATCTGTCTGTCTGTCTGTCTGTCTCTCTCTCTGTATCTGCCTCTCTCTCTCTCTCTCTCTCTCTCTCTATCTATCTATTCCATCATTTTTTTCATGCTTTTGACTTGTTTCAGTCATTTGACTGCAGCCATGAATACAAACACACATATTATTTCATGACAGTTTGACTCGCTTGTATACACATACAATGTAAAGCTTCGTCGCTCGTAGAACGAATTCTGCTTGTCAGGCATACAGAGTTAGAACAACAGGTTATAAGATAAATTCAAGATGGCCTCTATTGGTCAACTTAGCTCACGTGATGTTATTGATCTGGAAGCGACATCAATTATCTTTCTTTGTTTTTATGCCTACGTAGACGAACTAACTGCAAATGTAACTTCAACAAACTGATGTCGCTAAATGAACCAACCACATATTTCAGACATAGCGCAGCAACAGTTATCTGCGAAGGACCTGTCTGTCTGTTTGTCTACGCGACCCTAAGAACAACTTATACTGACTCCTCCAATTACACCACGTGACCTGGTTTGATTAATAAAGGTTTAATAACGTCTAGAAGCTATCTTGAAATTGTTTCATACCCTGTTACGCTATGTCTAGATGCCTGACAAGTTAGGTTCGTTCGAAACTTTGAGTCGTACGGAGGCGAGTAAAAATGGTATTAAAAACATACATGTAACTTCTATAAAATGTGCTGAGTACTACATGAAGCAGATGTATTAGTTTGACGGTCGAGAAGAATGGAAAAGTCTTTGACCTTTCGAGCCTTCGTTCTACGACAGAAAGGCATAAAAAGAAAAGAAATGGTGAGAGAAAGAATAAATGCGTCGGTATTAACGGTTTAACATGATGTCTGTCTATCTATCTATCTATCTATCTATCTATCTATCTATCTATCTATCTATCTATCTATCTATTTGTCTGTCTGTCTCTTTACGTACACACACACACACGCACACACACACACACACTCTCACACAGAAAACGGTATCGAGCAGATTATCGTATGATGCTCTAAGTTACTAGCCACAACGTGCTACGCATCGTTTTAGCTTTCGAATGATGCCATCCCGCTGTCCGGGCGACCAGGCCAACATTCGTCCTGATCGGAAAGTTATTCCGTTGCTGGGATGACCACTCACAGGTGAGTCGACTAGAGCAACATCAAATGAAGTGTTTTGCTCAAAAGCACAACACATCACCCTGTCCGGGAATCGAAATCAGGGTCTAGTGATCGTGTGTGTAACACTCTAACCACAAGGCCACGCTCTTTCATGCGTTCATATACCCCCTCTCTCTCTGTCTCTCTGTCTCTCTGTCTGTCTCTCTGTCTCTCTGTCTGTCTCTCTGTCTATGTGTGTGTCTC
>NC_142932.1:124746207-124786207 GCF_046866305.1 Octopus bimaculoides | reverse complement strand
ATAACCTATCTTCAATTCTCAAAAGAGAAAGAAAAAGGAAGATAAAACACAAAGAGAATCCCACATTCCAACTCTCTTATTTTCCTTCGCCATCTCTTTTATATTTTCCTCTCTGATTTTCATCCCGTCATTCAATTATTCGTCTATTCTTCTAATCTTAACATTCTTTTACTCTCCTCTGGCTACATCTCTTCCCATCACTTTTTTTTTCTTTCTATCATTCCTTCAATCTCTCATTTCCTTTCCAATCCCTTATTGACAATACTTGAAGGCTCATTAAAAAATAAATAATTTCTTCTGTATTCCATTTTGTTATTCCTTTTCTAACGTATTCCTTTATTCAAACCATTTCCTTCTGTCAAGAATCATATTCTCTACTTAGCTATGCACTTCACTTATTTCTCATTAATTCCCTACACCTATTTTAATCTTCTTCCAACAAACTCGTGGCTATGAATACATGTCAAAGTCTAGTTGCAGTTAAGAACACACACACACATACACACACACGCACACAAAAACACACACAGACACACACTGCTTGCTTGGCTCGTACAATTTTGCGACAGATAGACACGCGAATATATACGCGTCTTTGTACATGCTGCCTCACAATAGAACTGACAGCAAACATGTTGCATGCATAAGGAATGGTAAATGTAATGATGTTATATATGGGAACAGATATTTCCATGCATGGGTTTTTAAATTAAATGATAGCGTGTGTGTGTGTGTGTGTGTGTGTGTGTGTGTGTGTGAAAATATGAAGGATATAAAAGAGATTGAAGGTTCGGTGAAATATTGTGTACATAGGAGTGGGTCTTGTGTAAATTTGACGTGTATATAAATGTGGCATTCTACACACATGTAAGCAGGTAAGATGTATATATATATACGGGTGTGAATATGTTCATTTATTAACAGATGCACACACAAGACATACACAAGCGTGAATATAGAGGTATTTATGTTTCTGTAAAGCTACATTCATATAAATTACGCGCACAAGGTTTTATTATACGGGATTTGGGGATGTATATATGGGTATATATGGTTGCATACATACACACACAAACACACGCACTCACGCACATACAAACACGCATACACACAAACTCATACACACAAACTCATACACACGTATGCACAACCTTACATACATATATATATATACAAATGGATACATTACTCTCTCTCTCTCTCTCTCTCTCTCTCTCTCTCTCTCTATATATATATATATATATATATATATATAGTTTTAGGGAAAATAACCAATTTTCAAGAACTCATCGATGAAAATCCACTATCACATATAGAAAAATTAATAATTAAAAGCACAATAAATGAGTATAATATAAAGTAAAGTAAATATCATAAGATAAATATAATAAAAAGATTACACGTGTTTCATAACCAATTTTCAAATAGAAAAGAAATTTAAATCGATTAAAATCAATTGAAATTATCGAAAATAAGTTCTATTCAAAAATATAGCTACTCGTCAGATCGTAAGTAGAACAATAATTAGATATATATCTCAACCAACAATAAGTACCAAATGAATTAATATGAAATACTTATTATATAAAGATAGAAAAATTATTAAAAAAATATCATAATATCAAAATAATAACCATTCAATAATCATCCCTTCATCCATTATAATAACATGTATATTATATACAAAAAACATCTTACATAAATTATCATTGTTTTAAATTATCATTGTTTTAAATACAAGTTGAACGAAGTTTAAGTTTAAAATAATAATGAAGATAAAATTAGTACATATTTAACCGGTGTAATAGTTAAAGCTATACTATTTAAAGCTAAAGACGTTTATTTAATTATAATTAAAGATCAATTGAATAATAGAAAAATACAAGATTATTTATTTCTACAAACGTAATAATAAAAAATATGAATGAAAAAATTATGAATGGAAAAAATTATGAATGAAAAAATTAGGAAAGAAAAAATTATTAAGAATAAAAGGTTAAACTTTATATATATATACAAAGTTTTGATTTTAAAAAACTTTAACGATATTATAAACTATAAAGATTAATAATTAATCAAATAATATTAATGTATGTATATATGTTAAAGGTGAGACACATAGGTGGTTCTTTTCCACACACCAAAAACAATGGAGCATTGACCAGGAGGAACTGATATCATCAAACGATATCCAACGAACATCGGATGTTTCGAACCTGAACGATAAAACCTTTCTGTTGATTGGTCAGCAGAGTGGCCACATCACTGGTGATAATCTTCTGGTTTCCATCTTAGCACCTTCCTCTTGCTCCATAACCAGCCAAAGAATCTTTCAGCTGCCTTTCGCATCCTGCGGGCAGTCACCCATCACTATTATCCTTCATATATATATATATATATAT
This sequence comes from Octopus bimaculoides, assembly GCF_046866305.1. Lineage (NCBI taxonomy): Eukaryota > Metazoa > Mollusca > Cephalopoda > Octopoda > Octopodidae > Octopus > Octopus bimaculoides. The sequence continues at coordinate 124,783,805 of NC_142932.1, read as the reverse complement.
ATATATATATATATATATATATATATATATGTTTCAGTTATTAGACTGTAGCCATGCTGGAGCATCACCTAAGTAAAACAAAATTGACCCCAGGACTTATTCTTTGTAAGCCTAGTACTTATTCTATTGCATCATTTTGCCGAACCGCTGTGCCAAAGGGGCATAAAAGTACCAACATCGTAAATGCACGTAAACTCACCAACATATATATATGTATATATACACACATATATACGACGGGGCTTCTTTCAGTTTCCGTTTACCAAATCCACTCACAAGGGCTTCGATCGGCCTGAGGCTATAGTAGAAGATACTTGACCAAGATGCCACTCAGTGGGACCGAAACTGGAATCATGTGTTTGGGAAGTTAGCTTCTTACCACAAAGCCACTGTATACTTATGTATATATACTCGTACACTTATGTATATATGTTTATAATACATAAATATACATACATGAGTGTGTGTATATGGAATTCACGTTTGCTTCATCAATTCTACACACGTCCCAATATTTCAATCTATGGCACGCAATCTAATTATGTTCTCACCCAAACCGTAATATTCCCTTTTGTCTGTCTGTCTCTCTCTCTCACACATGTACACCATGCATCCATACTTCTATCTATCTATCTATCTATCTATCTCTTCTCACGGACGTGCTGTCACATCGGCTGCGAAGGTAAACGTTTATTTGACCTTTTACTGTCCACATTTTGTTGGAATTTTTTAATAATTTTGTTGCGAAGCACCTAGGCTTCATTTGTGTGTATTTTCAAGGGCAGGAATTGACCCCCAGGGGCAGTTTCGGCCCTAGCAAAATACAAAAATTTCCTTCTTGACATTTGAAAAATGTCGAGAAACATAATTTTGGAACGCTTGTCTTGTTCTTTTGACAAGCATTTCCCGAGGCTTCAGATGCCAGAAGAGAAAAAAGAACAGAATAGCGCGTGCTCATGCAGTGACACGAACGCAGTTGCTATAAACGTCACAAAGACTGTGAGTACAGCTACTAACAGCCCTCTCACCACCACCACCACCACCACCACCACCAACACCAACAACAAAAACAAAACTGTAACCAAGGTTACAAAACCATGCGTGAAAACCGTCACAAATGTCTCTGACGTAAGCACCACTGCTGCTGACGCCATCATCACCACCACCAACGACAACAACAACAACAACAACAACAACAGCAACAACGACAACAACAACAACAACAGCAACAACAAGGAAGTAAAGTTATCGGCCGTCAGCAATGACACCATCACCTGTTCAACAAACTCTGCTGCCACTACCACCACCTTTGAACCAGGCAGTACATACACCAACATAAACAAAAATATCCAGAAGAACATGTCCGCCAGCACAACAAAAACAAATTTCGCAAATGCTCTAAAGGAAAAAAGAACAACAGTGACATTCACACAAAAACAAATAAAAGACACAAAATCCCTTCTTACGAAAGAAGGAGATGATGTCAGAATTAACATCCCAAAAGATATTATAGAAATGAAAAACAAAAAGTGCATCATTTATAAACTGGTAAACACAAAAACCAGACGTGTAGAAAATGTTAGCACAGATAAAATTGAAGTTTGTCTTAGAAAAATTTGGCCTTATCAGAATCATGTCACCTGGGGAAGGAAATTTGGAACGGTGCAAGTAAGGTTTCTGGATGAAAATTTAGCTAAACAATTTTCGACACTCTCTCTCCGCACAGATGACTTGGTAATGATACCGAGTTATCTAGGACAGAGAGTGACCAAAGTTATGATAAAAAATGTGCCATCGGAGGTGGACACCCAATGGCTGATATCGGCCGTGTGCCTGGAAATGGAGGAGGCAAATATTTTGGAGATTACGGTCGGAGAGGAAAAGAACTGGGGAGGGAAAAATCTGGAAATCCTTCTCCACATCACGGAGGAGGCTTCACAGAAAATTCCTCCAAACATTAGATTGGCAGAGGACCACAAGCTGTATGTGGTGGTAGAGGGCAGGCGACCTCGCTGTTACCTATGCAACAGCGAAGCACATCTGAAAAAGGACTGCCCTCTGGCCGCTAAACAAAAACAACAACAACAACAACAACAACAACAACAGAAGCAACTACCAAATACCCCCAACAGAAAAACCTTACTACCAACACCACCAGCAACGCAAAAAACAACAACAGAAATATCAGCAATAACCACAACAGAAAAGACAACAGAAACTGCAAAAACAGAAGAAAAAAAAGAAAATTCCAAGACTGCCTCTCCCTCCCCCATATCACATACACCACACATAAATAACAAGGAGCCAACATCAATAAAAACAGCAACACAAACATTCACAGAAACACACACAGACGCACAAAATTTGCCGTTACCTCTTTCTGACTCCTCAGATCTCCCATCATCCGATGAAGAGAGTGGGGAGGAGTGGAAAATAGCTACGAAAGGAAAGAGGAAGCGCAGTAAGAAGAAAACAAAACAAAATGCAAACACAAACAAAGCAGGGAGATTCACATCTCCCGAAAATACTACTAACACCAATAGTAATATAAAAAAAACAATGCTAACAGCAATAGACAGTACAAACACAGAGTTGATGAATTACATCAACTCTAAAACAAACATCACAAATAACGACATCAAAACCAACAACCACCCACGTACAACACCGCCAAAACACATTAAAATTATTCATGTAACACCAGCATTACACAACACAATAAAATCCCTCTACCCCAACTCGGTAGGGGGATTCCAGAAATATTTGTGCAAGAAATTGTACAATAGCCTCCTTGGTGAAAAATCCAAGGAGGAAACAAAACTTTCTAACGGCAAGTAACACTCTGTTCTTTTGTTTTGTGCTTTAAAGCACACGTATAAATAGAATCATGGTGAAGATTGGTTGTGTGAATGTGCGTGGCTTAGGGTCCCCTTGGAAACAAGGGTACCTCTTAAATGACATCAAGTCACACAATTTGGATATCATAGCCATTAGTGAGACCAGACTCCATGAACCGCGCGCCCTAAAGTCCATGTTTGGCGGACAGTTTAACATTTATTTTTCTCCCTGTCTGCCGAGGATGGGCGGTAGTGGCACGGCGGTTCTTTTTCGCAAGAGTCTGGATCTCCAAGTAAAGACGATATTTACGGACCCGGAGGGTAGACTGGTTGTCCTAGATGTGGACGGCAGCGATGGAGGCGCTTTTCGGTTGCTGGCAGTTTATGTGCCTCCTTTAACAGGTCGGTCGGACTTCTTTCGACGTCTAGAAGTATTCCTGGGAACGTCTCGTCCCTTACTTTTAGTGGGGGATTGGAATGCTACCTTGGACACGCATCTAGACTACGTGGGGAGTGACAAAAGTAGAAGGGGATGCAAAGGCCTCATAGACCTGCTCAGACGCTTCCAGTTGTCTGACAGGTACCGACTCGACCACCCAAATGTGCCAACGTGGACTTGGAGCAACCGCATTGGGTCGTCGAGATCGTATCTAGATAGGATAGTGTGTAGGACAAGAGATAGAGATAGTTTAGGATGTCCACAGTTCCACATAGTCAGCTACACGGATCACAAACTTGTGACGTGTACGCTAGACATAGATAAGGCACATAGGCAGGGTCCCGGTTACTGGAAACTAAACGCGTCTTTCCCGTCGAGACAGGTTTTCAGAGACCGGATTAGCACGTTAGTAAAGAGGGCTTTGACGGGAGCCATCGTCAACAACAAATGGTGGTTTGCCCTCAAGAGAGCAGTGAGGGCGGAAGCAATAAGGTATAGCAGGGCACTAGCTGTAGAGAGGAACAGAGAAGAGGGGGAGCTAGTGATAAAGTTAGAAGAGGCATTGCGAAGTGGCATCGCATCCGACGTTTTAGCGGCGAGGTTGGCCCTCGACCAACACTTCAATGCTAAACACGAAGGGTGTGCTGTCAGGGCAAGGATGCGTGCTCTGAGGAATGAAGGTGTTGGAGCCGCACGAGAGGCCCGGGTGGCGGAGGCGCAGCGGGGTAACAGAGCCACCATCCGGTCTCTGGTAGACGAACAGGGGCGCGAATTGCTCGAGCCGAGCAAGATGTGCGAGGCGTTTCAGCGGCATTTTGCCCGACTGTTCGGGAGGAGTGGCGAGCGAGAAGGCAGGGTGGACTTTAGTGCCTACCTGCACAGCTTGCCACGACTCTCGGCAAGAGAGGCGGAGTGCTGCGAAGGGGTCATCACGGCGGAGGAGGTGAGGAACGCGATGGCGGGTTGCTCGACGGACAAATCTCCGGGTTTGGATGGTCTGCCCTACGAGCTTTACAACTGTATGCCAGACTTGTTTGGAGAAGTCTTGGCGGTCGTGTACTGCAACTGGCAGCAGAACGGGAGCATTCCCGGTTTTGTGAGCCGAGGAGCGGTAACGCTGCTGAAGAAAGATCCAAACAAGGGGGACGCCATAGATAACTTTAGGCCCATCACTCTGCTCAATGCAGACATGAAAATTTTGGCCAAGGTGTTAGCCAAGCGGTTGGCGCTTGTCATCGAGAAACTGGTCGGCACGGAGCAGACGTGCGCCGTGCCGGGCCGGAGCATCCATGACAACCTCCATCTGATGCGCTACATCATAGAGAGGGTAGTTAAGGAACCTGGCATGGGTGGGGCCCTGATCAATTTGGATCAATCGAAAGCTTTCGATAGGGTAGACCATCGATACTTGGAGGCCGTCCTCGAAACGGCCGGCTTCGGTCCCGTTTTCCGCGGCTGGATGGCTGCCTTGTACACAGGCATCCGTTCGGTTGTTCGCGTCAATGGACGTCTATCGGGACCCTTCGACATTGCACGTTCGGTTCGTCAGGGATGCCCCCTGTCGCCGCTCCTGTACGTATTGACTCTCGAGCCACTACTGCGGAAGCTGGCGACGCTGAGGGGCATCCCGCGAGAACTGGGGTGCGGGACGAGCGTGTCGGCATACGCGGACGACGTCACCGTCATAGCGTCTAGCCACGAGCACATCGAGCTTGTCGGCGAGACGCTGAAAGACTACGAAGCGGTGACGGGAGCGAAAATCAACCGGGATAAGTCGGTGGGTTTGCTGCTCGGCACCTGGAGAAGCAAGCCCATACCGTCCGGCAGCGCCTCAGTAGTGGGACGCTGGACGGACGGTCCGGTCAAGTTGCTCGGAGTCTGGTTCGGTCCGGACCTGCAAACGGAGAAGAACTGGGACGAGATAACGAGTAGGGTGGCCACTCTCTGCCGGCAATGGTCCGAGAGGAAGCTGTCCCTAAAAGGTCGGGCGGAGGTGGCGAACGCGTACATCGCGTCCGTCATCGAATACCGCCTGACCGTCGTGCCTTGTCCCGATCGCGCCATCACCGAAATGGAGCGCATCCTCTTCCGCTTTTTGTGGAAAGGAAGCGTTCCGATGGTGAGGCGATCCGTTTGTTGCCAACACCCGCTGAAAGGAGGGCTGGGCATGCCGTGGTTGATGATGCGCAGACATGCGCTGAGACTGCGACATCTCCGGCTCTACGTAGACGACGGTGAGCAGGTGTGGTCGCCGTTTGTGCGACGCGCTTTCCCGCAGCTCGTCTCCATGACCGAGCTGCAGTCGTGGATCAAAAAGAGGCCGAGGAATGGCGAATGGCACCGTGAGTGTCGCGTTGCTCTGCAACAACTTTGCCGTCCCGGGTCGACCTTGAGCGGCTGCATCACAACGAAGTCATTCTATAGGGGATTAGTGGAGGGCAGGTACGACGACGATCTCGGGGCGAACCTGGGCGTCGACGAGGAATACCTGACCCGCCTGTTCAGGACGACTTTCGGGCCGGGACCTATGGACAACTTCCAGAGATCCCTGGCCTGGCAGTGTTACCGAGAGGCGCTACCCGTTCGGGATAAGCTCTATAGACACGGCTCGCGAAATGTGGGGCCGACCTGCCCGAGATGCGGTCAGAGCGATGAAACCGTTCTGCACGCACTCGTGCAGTGTCCAACCATTTCGGAGCTGTGGGCTTATGTCGAACGACTGCTGTCGCGTGTGGGACGAGTCGGTTTATCAACCGAGTCTATCGTCAATATCGTCACGCCTCCTTCCTTTAAACGGGAAGGAAGAGCTGTATTTATCGTACTTGTGGCTATGGCCAAAGAATGCATCTGGTGGACGCGTCTGAAAGGATTAGAGACAAATACTTTCCTCTCTGGTCAATCTCTCATCAACTTTTTCAAGTATCACTTGAAAAGGAAGGTGAGAGTAGAGAGGCAAGTGTTGTCTAGCAAATGTTTCGAAAAAAGATGGATACATGTAGCAAGAATGGCACGTATAAATGACGAAGCCACCTTGACCATGATTCTATAAAACGTTTTAAAATTTTGTAAACAGAGAAATTTTATTTAACAAACTGTGACGCTAAAGACCGAGGTTACCGTGGTCTTTTCGTAGGTTTTTCTTTCCACGGATAACCTCCCCATTTATTGGGAATTTTTTGTATTTTTCGTATTTTTTGTAAATACCCCAAACGTTTTGCGATGTTTTTTTTTTTTTTTTTTTTTTTTTTTTTTTTTCATCGTTGTCCCCACTTTTGTTTTTTTTCTGCTTTGTTTTCGACCCCCTCGAAAAGAAAAACTCTACATTTGTATTTTGTCCCCTCTGTGTTGAGCCCTGTGTGGCTAATAAAGAAACCTATCTCTTCTCACGGACGTGCTGTCACATCGGCTGCGAAGGTAAACGTTTATTTGACCTTTTACTGTCCACATTTTGTTGGAATTTTTAAATAATTTTGTTGCGAAGCACCTAGGCTTCATTTGTGTGTATTTTCAAGGGCAGGAATTGACCCCCAGGGGCAGTTTCGGCCCTAGCAAAATACAAAAATTTCCTTCTTGACATTTGAAAAATGTCGAGAAACATAATTTTGGAACGCTTGTCTTGTTCTTTTGACAAGCATTTCCCGAGGCTTCAGATGCCAGAAGAGAAGAAAGAACAGAATAGCGCGTGCTCATGCAGTGACACGAACGCAGTTGCTATAAACGTCACAAAGACTGTGAGTACAGCTACTAACAGCCCTCTCACCACCACCACCACCACCACCACCACCAACACCAACAACAAAAACAAAACTGTAACCAAGGTTACAAAACCATGCGTGAAAACCGTCACAAATGTCTCTGACGTAAGCACCACTGCTGCTGACGCCATCATCACCACCACCAACGACAACAACAACAACAACAACAACAACAGCAACAACGACAACAACAACAACAACAGCAACAACAAGGAAGTAAAGTTATCGGCCGTCAGCAATGACACCATCACCTGTTCAACAAACTCTGCTGCCACTACCACCACCTTTGAACCAGGCAGTACATACACCAACATAAACAAAAATATCCAGAAGAACATGTCCGCCAGCACAACAAAAACAAATTTCGCAAATGCTCTAAAGGAAAAAAGAACAACAGTGACATTCACACAAAAACAAATAAAAGACACAAAATCCCTTCTTACGAAAGAAGGAGATGATGTCAGAATTAACATCCCAAAAGATATTATAGAAATGAAAAACAAAAAGTGCATCATTTATAAACTGGTAAACACAAAAACCAGACGTGTAGAAAATGTTAGCACAGATAAAATTGAAGTTTGTCTTAGAAAAATTTGGCCTTATCAGAATCATGTCACCTGGGGAAGGAAATTCGGAACGGTGCAAGTAAGGTTTCTGGATGAAAATTTAGCTAAACAATTTTCGACACTCTCTCTCCGCACAGATGACTTGGTAATGATACCGAGTTATCTAGGACAGAGAGTGACCAAAGTTATGATAAAAAATGTGCCATCGGAGGTGGACACCCAATGGCTGATATCGGCCGTGTGCCTGGAAATGGAGGAGGCAAATATTTTGGAGATTACGGTCGGAGAGGAAAAGAACTGGGGAGGAAAAATCTGGAAATCCTTCTCCACATCACGGAGGAGGCTTCACAGAAAATTCCTCCAAACATTAGATTGGCAGAGGACCACAAGCTGTATGTGGTGGTAGAGGGCAGGCGACCTCGCTGTTACCTATGCAACAGCGAAGCACATCTGAAAAAGGACTGCCCTCTGGCCGCTAAACAAAAACAACAACAACAACAACAACAACAACAACAACAGAAGCAACTACCAAATACCCCCAACAGAAAAACCTTACTACCAACACCACCAGCAACGCAAAAAACAACAACAGAAATATCAGCAATAACCACAACAGAAAAGACAACAGAAACTGCAAAAACAGAAGAAAAAAAAGAAAATTCCAAGACTGCCTCTCCCTCCCCCATATCACATACACCACACATAAATAACAAGGAGCCAACATCAATAAAAACAGCAACACAAACATTCACAGAAACACACACAGACGCACAAAATTTGCCGTTACCTCTTTCTGACTCCTCAGATCTCCCATCATCCGATGAAGAGAGTGGGGAGGAGTGGAAAATAGCTACGAAAGGAAAGAGGAAGCGCAGTAAGAAGAAAACAAAACAAAATGCAAACACAAACAAAGCAGGGAGATTCACATCTCCCGAAAATACTACTAACACCAATAGTAATATAAAAAAAACAATGCTAACAGCAATAGACAGTACAAACACAGAGTTGATGAATTACATCAACTCTAAAACAAACATCACAAATAACGATATCAAAACCAACAACCACCCACGTACAACACCGCCAAAACACATTAAAATTATTCATGTAACACCAGCATTACACAACACAATAAAATCCCTCTACCCCAACTCGGTAGGGGGATTCCAGAAATATTTGTGCAAGAAATTGAACAATAGCCTCCTTGGTGAAAAATCCAAGGAGGAAACAAAACTTTCTAACGGCAAGTAACACTCTGTTCTTTTGTTTTGTGCTTTAAAGCACACGTATAAATAGAATCATGGTGAAGATTGGTTGTGTGAATGTGCGTGGCTTAGGGTCCCCTTGGAAACAAGGGTACCTCTTAAATGACATCAAGTCACACAATTTGGATATCATAGCCATTAGTGAGACCAGACTCCATGAACCGCGGGCCCTAAAGTCCATGTTTGGCGGACAGTTTAACATTTATTTTTCTCCCTGTCTGACGAGGATGGGCGGTAGTGGCACGGCGGTTCTTTTTCGCAAGAGTCTGGATCTCCAAGTAAAGACGATATTTACGGACCCGGAGGGTAGACTGGTTGTCCTAGATGTGGACGGCAGCGATGGAGGCGCTTTTCGGTTGCTGGCAGTTTATGTGCCTCCTTTAACAGGTCGGTCAGACTTCTTTCGACGTCTAGAAGTATTCCTGGGAACGTCTCGTCCCTTACTTTTAGTGGGGGATTGGAATGCTACCTTGGACACGCATCTAGACTACGTGGGGAGTGACAAAAGTAGAAGGGGATGCAAAGGCCTCATAGACCTGCTCAGACGCTTCCAGTTGTCTGACAGGTACCGACTCGACCACCCAAATGTGCCAACGTGGACTTGGAGCAACCGCATTGGGTCGTCGAGATCGTATCTAGATAGGATAGTGTGTAGGACAAGAGATAGAGATAGTTTAGGATGTCCACAGTTCCACATAGTCAGCTACACGGATCACAAACTTGTGACGTGTACGCTAGACTTAGATAAGGCACATAGGCAGGGTCCCGGTTACTGGAAACTAAACGCGTCTTTCCCGTCGAGACAGGTTTTCAGAGACCGGATTAGCACGTTAGTAAAGAGGGCTTTGACGGGAGCCATCGTCAACAACAAATGGTGGTTTGCCCTCAAGAGAGCAGTGAGGGCGGAAGCAATAAGGTATAGCAGGGCACTAGCTGTAGAGAGGAACAGAGAAGAGGGGGAGCTAGTGATAAAGTTAGAAGAGGCACTGCGAAGTGGCATCGCATCCGACGTTTTAGCGGCGAGGTTGGCCCTCGACCAACACTTCAATGCTAAACACGAAGGGTGTGCTGTCAGGGCAAGGATGCGTGCTCTGAGGAATGAAGGTGTTGGAGCCGCACGAGAGGCCCGGGTGGCGGAGGCGCAGCGGGGTAACAGAGCCACCATCCGGTCTCTGGTAGACGAACAGGGGCGCGAATTGCTCGAGCCGAGCAAGATGTGCGAGGCGTTTCAGCGGCATTTTGCCCGACTGTTCGGGAGGAGTGGCGAGCGAGAAGGCAGGGTGGACTTTAGTGCCTACCTGCACAGCTTGCCACGACTCTCGGCAAGAGAGGCGGAGTGCTGCGAAGGGGTCATCACGGCGGAGGAGGTGAGGGACGCGATGGCGGGTTGCTCGACGGACAAATCTCCGGGTTTGGATGGTCTGCCCTACGAGCTTTACAACTGTATGCCAGACTTGTTTGGAGAAGTCTTGGCGGTCGTGTACTGCAACTGGCAGCAGAACGGGAGCATTCCCGGTTTTGTGAGCCGAGGAGCGGTAACGCTGCTGAAGAAAGATCCAAACAAGGGGGACGCCATAGATAACTTTAGGCCCATCACTCTGCTCAATGCAGACATGAAAATTTTGGCCAAGGTGTTAGCCAAGCGGTTGGCGCTTGTCATCGAGAAACTGGTCGGCACGGAGCAGACGTGCGCCGTGCCGGGCCGGAGCATCCATGACAACCTCCATCTGATGCGCTACATCATAGAGAGGGTAGTTAAGGAACCTGGCATGGGTGGGGCCCTGATCAATTTGGATCAATCCAAAGCTTTCGATAGGGTAGACCATCGATACTTGGAGGCCGTCCTCGAAGCGGCCGGCTTCGGTCCCGTTTTCCGCGGCTGGATGGCTGCCTTGTACACAGGCATCCGTTCGGTTGTTCGCGTCAATGGACGTCTATCGGGACCCTTCGACATTGCACGTTCGGTTCGTCAGGGATGCCCCCTGTCGCCGCTCCTGTACGTATTGACTCTCGAGCCACTACTGCGGAAGCTGGCGACGCTGAGGGGCATCCCGCGAGAACTGGGTTGCGGGACGAGCGTGTCGGCATACGCGGACGACGTCACCGTCATAGCGTCTAGCCACGAGCACATCGAGCTTGTCGGCGAGACGCTGAAAGACTACGAAGCGGTGACGGGAGCGAAAATCAACCGGGATAAGTCGGTGGGTTTGCTGCTCGGCACCTGGAGAAGCAAGCCCATACCGTCCGGCAGCGCCTCAGTAGTGGGACGCTGGACGGACGGTCCGGTCAAGTTGCTCGGAGTCTGGTTCGGTCCGGACCTGCAAACGGAGAAGAACTGGGACGAGATAACGAGTAGGGTGGCCACTCTCTGCCGGCAATGGTCCGAGAGGAAGCTGTCCCTAAAAGGTCGGGCGGAGGTGGCGAACGCGTACATCGCGTCCGTCATCGAATACCGCCTGACCGTCGTGCCTTGTCCCGATCGCGCCATCACCGAAATGGAGCGCATCCTCTTCCGCTTTTTGTGGAAAGGAAGCGTTCCGATGGTGAGGCGATCCGTTTGTTGCCAACACCCGCTGAAAGGAGGGCTGGGCATGCCGTGGTTGATGATGCGCAGACATGCGCTGAGACTGCGACATCTCCGGCTCTACGTAGACGACGGTGAGCAGGTGTGGTCGCCGTTTGTGCGACGCGCTTTCCCGCAGCTCGTCTCCATGACCGAGCTGCAGTCGTGGATCAAAAAGAGGCCGAGGAATGGCGAATGGCACCGTGAGTGTCGCGTTGCTCTGCAACAACTTTGCCGTCCCGGGTCGACCTTGAGCGGCTGCATCACAACGAAGTCATTCTATAGGGGATTAGTGGAGGGCAGGTACGACGACGATCTCGGGGCGAACCTGGGCGTCGACGAGGAATACCTGACCCGCCTGTTCAGGACGACTTTCGGGCCGGGACCTATGGACAACTTCCAGAGATCCCTGGCCTGGCAGTGTTACCGAGAGGCGCTACCCGTTCGGGATAAGCTCTATAGACACGGCTCGCGAAATGTGGGGCCGACCTGCCCGAGATGCGGTCAGAGCGATGAAACCGTTCTGCACGCACTCGTGCAGTGTCCAACCATTTCGGAGCTGTGGGCTTATGTCGAACGACTGCTGTCGCGTGTGGGACGAGTCGGTTTATCAACCGAGTCTATCGTCAATATCGTCACGCCTCCTTCCTTTAAACGGGAAGGAAGAGCTGTATTTATCGTACTTGTGGCTATGGCCAAAGAATGCATCTGGTGGACGCGTCTGAAAGGATTAGAGACAAATACTTTCCTCTCTGGTCAATCTCTCATCAACTTTTTCAAGTATCACTTGAAAAGGAAGGTGAGAGTAGAGAGGCAAGTGTTGTCTAGCAAATGTTTCGAAAAAAGATGGATACATGTAGCAAGAATGGCACGTATAAATGACGAAGCCACCTTGACCATGATTCTATAAAACGTTTTAAAATTTTGTAAACAGAGAAATTTTATTTAACAAACTGTGACGCTAAAGACCGAGGTTACCGTGGTCTTTTCGTAGGTTTTTCTTTCCACGGATAACCTCCCCATCTATTGGGAATTTTTTGGTATTTTTCGTATTTTTTGTAAATACCCCAAACGTTTTGCGATGTTTTTTTTTTTTTTTTTTTTTTTTTTTTTTTCATCGTTGTCCCCACTTTTGTTTTTTTTTCTGCTTTGTTTTCGACCCCCTCGAAAAGAAAAACTCTACATTTGTATTTTGTCCCCTCTGTGTTGAGCCCTGTGTGGCTAATAAAGAAACCTATCTCTTCTCACGGACGTGCTGTCACATCGGCTGCGAAGGTAAACGTTTATTTGACCTTTTACTGTCCACATTTTGTTGGAATTTTTAAATAATTTTGTTGCGAAGCACCTAGGCTTCATTTGTGTGTATTTTCAAGGGCAGGAATTGACCCCCAGGGGCAGTTTCGGCCCTAGCAAAATACAAAAATTTCCTTCTTGACATTTGAAAAATGTCGAGAAACATAATTTTGGAACGCTTGTCTTGTTCTTTTGACAAGCATTTCCCGAGGCTTCAGATGCCAGAAGAGAAAAAAGAACAGAATAGCGCGTGCTCATGCAGTGACACGAACGCAGTTGCTATAAACGTCACAAAGACTGTGAGTACAGCTACTAACAGCCCTCTCACCACCACCACCACCACCACCACCACCAACACCAACAACAAAAACAAAACTGTAACCAAGGTTACAAAACCATGCGTGAAAACCGTCACAAATGTCTCTGACGTAAGCACCACTGCTGCTGACGCCATCATCACCACCACCAACGACAACAACAACAACAACAACAACAACAGCAACAACGACAACAACAACAACAACAGCAACAACAAGGAAGTAAAGTTATCGGCCGTCAGCAATGACACCATCACCTGTTCAACAAACTCTGCTGCCACTACCACCACCTTTGAACCAGGCAGTACATACACCAACATAAACAAAAATATCCAGAAGAACATGTCCGCCAGCACAACAAAAACAAATTTCGCAAATGCTCTAAAGGAAAAAAGAACAACAGTGACATTCACACAAAAACAAATAAAAGACACAAAATCCCTTCTTACGAAAGAAGGAGATGATGTCAGAATTAACATCCCAAAAGATATTATAGAAATGAAAAACAAAAAGTGCATCATTTATAAACTGGTAAACACAAAAACCAGACGTGTAGAAAATGTTAGCACAGATAAAATTGAAGTTTGTCTTAGAAAAATTTGGCCTTATCAGAATCATGTCACCTGGGGAAGGAAATTTGGAACGGTGCAAGTAAGGTTTCTGGATGAAAATTTAGCTAAACAATTTTCGACACTCTCTCTCCGCACAGATGACTTGGTAATGATACCGAGTTATCTAGGACAGAGAGTGACCAAAGTTATGATAAAAAATGTGCCATCGGAGGTGGACACCCAATGGCTGATATCGGCCGTGTGCCTGGAAATGGAGGAGGCAAATATTTTGGAGATTACGGTCGGAGAGGAAAAGAACTGGGGAGGGAAAAATCTGGAAATCCTTCTCCACATCACGGAGGAGGCTTCACAGAAAATTCCTCCAAACATTAGATTGGCAGAGGACCACAAGCTGTATGTGGTGGTAGAGGGCAGGCGACCTCGCTGTTACCTATGCAACAGCGAAGCACATCTGAAAAAGGACTGCCCTCTGGCCGCTAAACAAAAACAACAACAACAACAACAACAACAACAACAACAACAACAACAACAACAACAACAGAAGCAACTACCAAATACCCCCAACAGAAAAACCTTACTACCAACACCACCAGCAACGCAAAAAACAACAACAGAAATATCAGCAATAACCACAACAGAAAAGACAACAGAAACTGCAAAAACAGAAGAAAAAAAAGAAAATTCCAAGACTGCCTCTCCCTCCCCCATATCACATACACCACACACAAATAACAATCAGCCAACATCAATAAAAACAGCAACACAAACATTCACAGAAACACACACAGACGCACAAAATTTGCCGTTACCTCTTTCTGACTCCTCAGATCTCCCATCATCCGATGAAGAGAGTGGGGAGGAGTGGAAAATAGCTACGAAAGGAAAGAGGAAGCGCAGTAAGAAGAAAACAAAACAAAATGCAAACACAAACAAAGCAGGGAGATTCACATCTCCCGAAAATACTACTAACACCAATAGTAATATAAAAAAAACAATGCTAACAGCAATAGACAGTACAAACACAGAGTTGATGAATTACATCAACTCTAAAACAAACATCACAAATAACGATATCAAAACCAACAACCACCCACGTACAACACCGCCAAAACACATTAAAATTATTCATGTAACACCAGCATTACACAACACAATAAAATCCCTCTACCCCAACTCGGTAGGGGGATTCCAGAAATATTTGTGCAAGAAATTGTACAATAGCCTCCTTGGTGAAAAATCCAAGGAGGAAACAAAACTTTCTAACGGCAAGTAACACTCTGTTCTTTTGTTTTGTGCTTTAAAGCACACGTATAAATAGAATCATGGTGAAGATTGGTTGTGTGAATGTGCGTGGCTTAGGGTCCCCTTGGAAACAAGGGTACCTCTTAAATGACATCAAGTCACACAATTTGGATATCATAGCCATTAGTGAGACCAGACTCCATGAACCGCGGGCCCTAAAGTCCATGTTTGGCGGACAGTTTAACATTTATTTTTCTCCCTGTCTGCCGAGGATGGGCGGTAGTGGCACGGCGGTTCTTTTTCGCAAGAGTCTGGATCTCCAAGTAAAGACGATATTTACGGACCCGGAGGGTAGACTGGTTGTCCTAGATGTGGACGGCAGCGATGGAGGCGCTTTTCGGTTGCTGGCAGTTTATGTGCCTCCTTTAACAGGTCGGTCAGACTTCTTTCGACGTCTAGAAGTATTCCTGGGAACGTCTCGTCCCTTACTTTTAGTGGGGGATTGGAATGCTACCTTGGACACGCATCTAGACTACGTGGGGAGTGACAAAAGTAGAAGGGGATGCAAAGGCCTCATAGACCTGCTCAGACGCTTCCAGTTGTCTGACAGGTACCGACTCGACCACCCAAATGTGCCAACGTGGACTTGGAGCAACCGCATTGGGTCGTCGAGATCGTATCTAGATAGGATAGTGTGTAGGACAAGAGATAGAGATAGTTTAGGATGTCCACAGTTCCACATAGTCAGCTACACGGATCACAAACTTGTGACGTGTACGCTAGACTTAGATAAGGCACATAGGCAGGGTCCCGGTTACTGGAAACTAAACGCGTCTTTCCCGTCGAGACAGGTTTTCAGAGACCGGATTAGCACGTTAGTAAAGAGGGCTTTGACGGGAGCCATCGTCAACAACAAATGGTGGTTTGCCCTCAAGAGAGCAGTGAGGGCGGAAGCAATAATGTATAGCAGGGCACTAGCTGTAGAGAGGAACAGAGAAGAGGGGGAGCTAGTGATAAAGTTAGAAGAGGCATTGCGAAGTGGCATCGCATCCGACGTTTTAGCGGCGAGGTTGGCCCTCGACCAACACTTCAATGCTAAACACGAAGGGTGTGCTGTCAGGGCAAGGATGCGTGCTCTGAGGAATGAAGGTGTTGGAGCCGCACGAGAGGCCCGGGTGGCGGAGGGGCAGCGGGGTAACAGAGCCACCATCCGGTCTCTGGTAGACGAACAGGGGCGCGAATTGCTCGAGCCGAGCAAGATGTGCGAGGCGTTTCAGCGGCATTTTGCCCGACTGTTCGGGAGGAGTGGCGAGCGAGAAGGCAGGGTGGATTTTAGTGCCTACCTGCACAGCTTGCCACGACTCTCGGCAAGAGAGGCGGAGTGCTGCGAAGGGGTCATCACGGCGGAGGAGGTGAGGGACGCGATGGCGGGTTGCTCGACGGACAAATCTCCGGGTTTGGATGGTCTGCCCTACGAGCTTTACAACTGTATGCCAGACTTGTTTGGAGAAGTCTTGGCGGTCGTGTACTGCAACTGGCAGCAGAACGGGAGCATTCCCGGTTTTGTGAGCCGAGGAGCGGTAACGCTGCTGAAGAAAGATCCAAACAAGGGGGACGCCATAGATAACTTTAGGCCCATCACTCTGCTCAATGCAGACATGAAAATTTTGGCCAAGGTGTTAGCCAAGCGGTTGGCGCTTGTCATCGAGAAACTGGTCGGCACGGAGCAGACGTGCGCCGTGCCGGGCCGGAGCATCCATGACAACCTCCATCTGATGCGCTACATCATAGAGAGGGTAGTTAAGGAACCTGGCATGGGTGGGGCCCTGATCAATTTGGATCAATCCAAAGCTTTCGATAGGGTAGACCATCGATACTTGGAGGCCGTCCTCGAAGCGGCCGGCTTCGGTCCCGTTTTCCGCGGCTGGATGGCTGCCTTGTACACAGGCATCCGTTCGGTTGTTCGCGTCAATGGACGTCTATCAGGACCCTTCGACATTGCACGTTCGGTTCGTCAGGGATGCCCCCTGTCGCCGCTCCTGTACGTATTGACTCTCGAGCCACTACTGCGGAAGCTGGCGACGCTGAGGGGCATCCCGCGAGAACTGGGGTGCGGGACGAGCGTGTCGGCATACGCGGACGACGTCACCGTCATAGCGTCTAGCCACGAGCACATCGAGCTTGTCGGCGAGACGCTGAAAGACTACGAAGCGGTGACGGGAGCGAAAATCAACCGGGATAAGTCGGTGGGTTTGCTGCTCGGCACCTGGAGAAGCAAGCCCATACCGTCCGGCAGCGCCTCAGTAGTGGGACGCTGGACGGACGGTCCGGTCAAGTTGCTCGGAGTCTGGTTCGGTCCGGACCTGCAAACGGAGAAGAACTGGGACGAGATAACGAGTAGGGTGGCCACTCTCTGCCGGCAATGGTCCGAGAGGAAGCTGTCCCTAAAAGGTCGGGCGGAGGTGGCGAACGCGTACATCGCGTCCGTCATCGAATACCGCCTGACCGTCGTGCCTTGTCCCGATCGCGCCATCACCGAAATGGAGCGCATCCTCTTCCGCTTTTTGTGGAAAGGAAGCGTTCCGATGGTGAGGCGATCCGTTTGTTGCCAACACCCGCTGAAAGGAGGGCTGGGCATGCCGTGGTTGATGATGCGCAGACATGCGCTGAGACTGCGACATCTCCGGCTCTACGTAGACGACGGTGAGCAGGTGTGGTCGCCGTTTGTGCGACGCGCTTTCCCGCAGCTCGTCTCCATGACCGAGCTGCAGTCGTGGATCAAAAAGAGGCCGAGGAATGGCGAATGGCACCGTGAGTGTCGCGTTGCTCTGCAACAACTTTGCCGTCCCGGGTCGACCTTGAGCGGCTGCATCACAACGAAGTCATTCTATAGGGGATTAGTGGAGGGCAGGTACGACGACGATGTCGGGGCGAACTTGGGCGTCGACGAGGAATACCTGACCCGCCTGTTCAGGACGACTTTCGGGCCGGGACCTATGGACAACTTCCAGAGATCCCTGGCCTGGCAGTGTTACCGAGAGGCGCTACCCGTTCGGGATAAGCTCTATAGACACGGCTCGCGAAATGTGGGGCCGACCTGCCCGAGATGCGGTCAGAGCGATGAAACCGTTCTGCACGCACTCGTGCAGTGTCCAACCATTTCGGAGCTGTGGGCTTATGTCGAACGACTGCTGTCGCGTGTGGGACGAGTCGGTTTATCAACCGAGTCTATCGTCAATATCGTCACGCCTCCTTCCTTTAAACGGGAAGGAAGAGCTGTATTTATCGTACTTGTGGCTATGGCCAAAGAATGCATCTGGTGGACGCGTCTGAAAGGATTAGAGACAAATACTTTCCTCTCTGGTCAATCTCTCATCAACTTTTTCAAGTATCACTTGAAAAGGAAGGTGAGAGTAGAGAGGCAAGTGTTGTCTAGCAAATGTTTCGAAAAAAGATGGATACATGTAGCAAGAATGGCACGTATAAATGACGAAGCCACCTTGACCATGATTCTATAAAACGTTTTAAAATTTTGTAAACAGAGAAATTTTATTTAACAAACTGTGACGCTAAAGACCGAGGTTACCGTGGTCTTTTCGTAGGTTTTTCTTTCCACGGATAACCTCCCCATTTATTGGGAATTTTTTGTATTATTTCGTATTTTTTGTAAATACCCCAAACGTTTTGCGATGTTTTTTTTTTTTTTTTTTTTTTTCTTTTCTTTTCATCGTTGTCCCCACTTTTGTTTTTTTTTCTGCTTTGATTTCGACCCCCTCGAAAAGAAAAACTCTACATTTGTATTTTGTCCCCTCTGTGTTGAGCCCTGTGTGGCTAATAAAGAAACCTATCTATCTATCTATTAAAATTCAGTAATGATAAATGTATTATTCTGATTAGTGACACAGAAAATATCAAAAATGAGGCTAACTAATTCAATGTGCTAATAATTTTAATGAATTAATTATTATAATATTGATGTGATACTGACTGTATACCTACTTTGATACCCGCCTGTGTCATTTTGTCACCTATTTCTAGCAAAGTTGGTGCTATCTAGCTCCTGATTATAGATTAATAATACTTTTTACCTTTATGATTATTTTAATGCTTGCTAGCCACTTATATCATTATCATTTATTAATAATATCTTTGTATATTCTTTTACACACACACACACACACGCACACACACACACAAACACACACACACACACAGACAGACAGACAGACACACATACACACACACACACACACACACACACACACACACACATATATATACATGTATGTATGTATGTATGTGTTTTGGATGAAATTTTTCATATGAATGAAATGTATGTGTACGTGGTCTGTGTATGTGTGTGAGTGAGTGTGTATGTGTGACATATATGTATAAAATGTATAGAATATTATATATATATATATATATATATAACGTGAGAGAGTTAGGGGTTGGGGGTACAACCCACTAAGGGATAGTATCCATTTTCTATATATATATATATATATATATGTAACTGTGAGAGTACGATGCAACTATTTTATTTTTCTTCTCATATGTGGGTGCTTGTGGGTATGTGTATATATGTATATATATGCATATATATATGCATATATGTATCCTATGTGTGCATCTTTATGTATGCATATATAGCTAAGTTCATAAATCCTGCGTGTGTAAATATATACATACACACAATCATACGTATATATGTATACACACGTACATATGCATACATATTTAGATATATGTATATATGTATGAGTGTATATGTGTGTGTATATTTGAGGGCGTCCTTTTTTATTGTGTAGCAACTCATTTTCAGATTACGAATCGTTCGCGCATCGGTGCTTCGTTCAAATCGATGATGGAATCTATTCTCTGACAATGTAATCAATCTTCTACCGCGGTCTCTGCATGTATTTGCTGCTATCAGTCTATATGGAGATGTGCGTTCGTGTGTATAGGTTACGTAGATGAGTTCGTGTGTGCGTGTATGTGTGTGTGTGTGTGTGTGTTTGTGTGTGAGTGACTGCGTGCATATGTGGGGGGAGGGGGTTGAGGACCCTTTGGGAAATTGTGAGTAAATTCATATTCTTTTGTGGTTTAACAACCTCTCACCCGTTATACTGAGAATATACACCCTACATGTACGTACACACACATAAACACACAAACACATACGCACACATATACATCCACAGGTATGTTTGTATGCATGCATTATGTACACACACACACACACCAACACCCCCCATATATGTGTGTGTGTCTAAGTATATATTGTGAGCGTATATGCATGTACACATATAAATTTATATGCATAAATACACACATATATATATATGCATACATTTATATATATATATATATATATGCATATATTCATATAAATTTACATATATATATACCTATATACATATATGTCTATATACATATATGTCTATATACATATATATATATATATATATATATATATATATATATATATATATATATATATATATATATATATATATACATACATATATATATATACATACATATCTACACACATACATACATACATACATAGATACATGCATAAATATGTGTGTTTGTGTGTGTGTGTGTGTGTGTGTGTGTGTGTGTGTGTGTTACGCATATAGATACGTATATATATATATATATATATATATATATATATATATATGTGCATATTTATTCGTCGCACAGCCCACATCCACGCATTCCCCTACCTGAATACAAATGCATTGAATAAGTGTAGCTTTCAGAGGTTGACAGATAACTCCATTAGTCGGGCTGTGTGGGTGGGGGATGCTTAATGCTTTCATAGAGAACTCTGAGAGATAATAACCAAATCGAGATTCCATTTACATACGAACACCGTCGAGAAAAAATAAATATTGCTATGAATGCACGTGTATATATATATATATATATATATATAGGTATATTAGTACAGATAAACATACTTGACATTTGTGTATATAAAGACGCGCACTTACACAAAGACACGGAGGGCGTGTATATATATTTACACAATCTCTGACAAGCATAGACTACAGAAGGGGGCAAAGATATATAAATATACACTTCCCTAAGCGAATGCATAAATAAACAGTCGTGCACGCACGCAGTAGATATAAACGCACACAGAAATAGCGACACGCGTTCACTCATACGAATGCGCGAAAGATAAGGGATTGTTAGTTGTACAAATGCGTGGAGACATGTGAGCAGAGAACCGTAAAACACACGCATACACACACACGTATGTATATATATATGCACGTAGACACAAGTGCATATCTATCTATCTATCTATCTATCTATCTATCTATCTATCTATCTATCTATCTATCTATCTATCTATCTATCTATCTATGTGTGAGCCCGACGAGTTAGGTTGCCTGTAAGGAGCCTATGAAACTTTGAGTTCAATGGGGCCGGAGCAAACTGTTTTAAATATTAATTCATGTAACTCCTATTAAATGTATTGAGTGCATCTTTCTTGTGTTTGGCCACTCACTCGTATATATATATATATATATATATATATATATATATATATATATATATATATATATACATACATACGTATGTACGTATATATACGTAGATTTATATATGTACGTATACATTTATTTATATATATAAATGTATGCATTGTACGTTATGTTATCATCAAAGTAAGGTGTTTACCTTCCTTGTTTCTACTTGTTTAAAATTTACCTGGAAATGCTATCATGTAAATCTATGAACACGTCAATATAATTCTACCGAAAGAGATGTTGTAGATTCCACCCCCATTTTTGTTCTTTTTATGCCTACACTCACCTAGAAGCAATCCTGACTGAGATATACGAATTCAGTTGGATTTGCTACAACTTACACATCTACATATCTGCAGTGTATTACCATTGTTTATCTCGCTGTGAATTTTATGTTATAGTTCGTAACCAGCTCTGGCGCCCTACCTGTTGGTACGATCTGATTTTAATGTGTTTTCTAAAATGGAAGCGAACACCTTCCTTCATATAATCGGCTCGAATAATTGTTAAGACTCTAGGATATTTTCCTACTTTCCTTCACATGAAACCGAATGGTAGACTTAATTCACAAATGAAGAACACCATTGCGGTGATGAGCACCCATTTTCGTCGTTCAACATTTACGTCCATATACATACATACATACATACATACATACATACACACACACACACACACACACACACACACACACACACACACACACACACACACACACACACACACACACACATATATATATATATATATATATATATATATATATACGACGGTCAGTTTCTGTCTACCAAATCACTCACAAGGCTTTGGTCGGCCCGAGGCTAAAGCAGAACTACGTGGTTGAGAAGTAAGCTTTTTAACACACTGCTACGCCTATATATATATATATATATATATATATATATATATATATATATATATATATATGTGAATATATGAATTCAAATAACCAAAAACACAGAAATACATGCACGTATAGACAACAACAATTTCTATTAAATAAAAATAGACAGTGATAAACATGAAGTAATCAAATACATGCGTACCTTTATTGCCTAACACATAGACACCCACATAATTACATTTGTCATTTTTAGGCAGTATTAAATATGCTGGATCTCGACTTGAGGGTTAATTTAGACGATTGTAGGAACCTCATTAATTACTTCGTCATCTAATTTATTTTTGCCTTTCTATATTTTACCGAACGTACAAATTACAGTTTTAATTTATTAAAAGTTTTGTTTTAATCTGCGGAATTCTGTCAAACACTAAAAATCATACACAGTTTTATTAAATGTATGTATGTGTGCGTGCTTATGGGTGTACATCTATCTATCTATCTATCTATCTATCTATCTATCTATCTAGTATATATATATATATATATATATATATATATATATATATATATATATATATATATATATATATATATATATATATATATATATATATATACATACGTACATACATGCGTACATACATACATACGTTGTTTTTTCAGAAAACGAAAAAATAGATTCACCATTCCAAAGCAAAAAACTTTTGTTCTACACTTTGACAGTTTTTGATATCTTCGCATCCGAAGCTGCTGGAGATACAATAGTTTGATCAGGAACCGACTAATGCAAGCAACAATTAATATTATTTTCTTTTCTACTCTAGGCACAATGCCCGAAATTTTTGGGGAAGGGGCTAGTCGATTAGATCGACAACAGAACTCAACTGGTAGTTAATTTGTCCAACCCTAAAAGATGAAAGGTAAAGTCGACCTGGGCGGAATTTGAACTCAAAACGTTAAAGACAAACGAAATACCGCTAAGCATTTCTGCCAGCTCGCCGCCTTAATAAAAATAAATGTTGAGAAAAATGAATTTGACCAAATTTGGACATACGACAGTTTAACAAAATAACAAAGATATATACTTCAGAAATGTAGCCGCACGTGGACTGTGGGCGATTTTTCTTTATTTTGTCTTCTTTCTCATTTGACCTTTTTTGATTCTGATGAAGAGCTATGCTCGAAATGTTAGCAACTCTCTCCCTTCATCGAGCATCACATTTATATATTTCTTGCGCACGCCGGCACGTTCGTTTTTTCTCAGACACACACACATACATACATACATACAGACACACACATGTACATACACACATACACACACATGCACATACACACATACACACATACACACATACACATACATACACATGCACACACATACACATTTGCACAAACGCATACACTTATATACATATACGCACACATAAACACTTGCACAAACACATACACTTATATACATATACGCACACATACACACATATACACATACATATACGCACATACACATACAATCCTATAGACAAACACACACATACATACACACACACATACACACACATACACACACATGTACATACACACACATGTACATACACACTCATGTACATACACACATACACACATATACACACGTGCATATATATACACACACATACACACACATACACACACATACACACATACACACAGACACACACACACGCACATACACACACATACACATATACACACACCCATACATATACATACACCCATACATATGCACACACAGACACACATACACACACAAACACAGATACACACTCATACACATGCATACACATACACGCATATACACACGAGCATCGTACGAATGTATATGTATGTGTATACACATACATGCACACGTACACACACATTAATTTTCAGATACAAAACGTGATGAAATTAGACTCTTATATGCATAACACATACAAAAAAAAAATAACAACAACAAAAAAAAAAAGCATAAGCCAAAGATACAATATTCTACAGTTTATGACATAAAATACATATCTCAGCATAGGAAACTGGAATCAAAGTCTGTATTGATATGCAAATACACGCATGCACACAAAAACGCACATATACATTAAAACACTCACAAATAGAGCGCACTGTAGTGATCTCACTTAAAATGCATTAATGTTGTTAAGCGTGAATAGAATCTCTGTAATTACACCAAGAATGTCCCACCGAGCTTCGAGATAATAATCTTTAAACGCACTCACACAATCATACGATTACATATTTCCATTAGCAACGCAATTTAATAATGCGCATGCGCACTGTACTGAAATTACACACCACATATGTGTGTGTGTGTATATATATATATATATATATACAGTGTAACCTTCCACAATGTAACCTCGTGGGCATCGGTGCCGATTTTCTCTTCCTCTGTTTTTCCATTCTTTGAACTTTCCGTCTTTCCGACGAAGGGCTCCGCCCAAAACGTCATACTCTCTCTCTTTCCTTTCCCGAGCGTCCAATAACACTATCCATATCACGTCCTCACTTTGTTGTTTTTTTTGTTATTGTTTTTGTGTGTTTTTTGAACCTATATATATATATATATATATATATATATATATATATATATATATATATATATCGGGGCACTCTGTCGGATACGATGACGAGGGTCCCAGTTGATCCGATCAACGGAACAGTCTGCTCCTGAAATTAACGTGTAAGTGGTTGAGCGCTCCACAGACACGTGTACTCTTAACGTAGTTCTCGGTGGGGGGGGGGGGGGGGTCAGCGTGGCACAGAGTGTCACAAGGCTGGCCCCTTTGAAATACAAGCACAACAGAAACAAGAACAAAGAGTGAGAGAAAGTTGTGGTGGAAGAGTACATCAGGGTTCGCCACGTGGAGCATTAGGTGTTTTCGCTCAATAATCACTCACAACGCCTGATCTGGGAATCGAAACCGCGATCCTACGACCGCTTGTCCGCTACCCTAACCACTGGGCCATTACACCCCCACCTATATATATTTATATATAACTAATAAGAAATAATAAAAGGATCTCCGTTTGTTGTGACGATGATGGTTTAGTTGTTCGATCCACTAAACTAACTGCTCATTGATTTGTGTTTAAGTTGTGTAATTCACACACAAGCTTTCCATCCACAGTGGATGCCATGGTTGAACCTTTTGAGTTAAGCCATTTGAGTTAAGCCATATCACACACACACGCACACGCTTTGCTTAAGGACCCCTTATATAGTCCTTTGTTGCCCCCGTCGAAAAAGAAGTCAGCTTTCACTTTCGTGCAATTCTGACGATAACGTGACATCTACAATTTCTTTCACTTATTGTTTCAGATGCCTGTGTAGTCGCGAGCAGGCATTGAGGCTCACTCAGCCCTCCCACTCACATCAAAATCCCAACGCAGCACCCACGATGTGACTCGAAAAATTTAGAAGACTAGAAGCCAACGACAGCAACCAAGTGGAACGTATTTACAGTTGAGTAGAGTGGAACAACATGAAACGAAGTTCAAGACCACAGAGCACTGCTCTGACTTCGATTTGAAACCATGTCCTTATGGATCATTACCGGAATATCTTTAAACATCTAGTCCAGATATTGCTAGGGATGTAACACAATATAGAAAACGCTCCGGTTTTACGTTTCTATGTGTGTATGACACTATATGTTTATATCTATGAATCTGGTAATGTGCGTGCTTGAATGTACGTATGTGAATATCTATCTCGTTAAACCACAGAGATTTATTAAAGAGTTGTAATTCTTTCCATTCGTATTTCTATATTTTTATCCGTGCAATTAACTTTGCAATTACCAGCCTCATTAGAAGACATAGCCCCCAAGTGAAACGTAGAAGATTATGAAATACAGCTCAAGAATTTCGTGAACGCAAAATAACAAGAAATTACATAGAATTTGTAAAAATAGGTTACAGAGTCCTAAGAAACGGTTAATTCTGGCATTTCGTGTTGGGCCCATCTGCAAAATGGTTATTTGAAAAAGAGGCGGGAAATATAATGATGTGTTTTCTACGACACACGAATAAATATTTCGGAATTGTTTGTGACTAATTTTTGCCGCTACTTTTCTAGGCTTCTGATTTTACCTGTCAGTATTAATCTATAAGAACAAAGCGGCGAGCTGGAAGAATGGTCGGGAGAGCGTCAGGACAAATGCTTAGCGGCCTTTTACCCGTCTTTACATTCTGAGTTCGAATTCAGTCGAGGTCGACTTTACCTTTCATCCTTTCGTGGTTGATAAAATAAGTACCAGTGCGGTACTGGGGTCGATGTAATAGATTTCCTCTTCTGTTAAAATAGCTGGCCTTGTGCTAAAATTTGAAAGAATTGTTAATATATATCTTCAGGTATATATATATATATATATATATATATATCTAGGATCTTCAACTTTGGAACAACAGACCCTAAAAAAACGGCAAGAAACCCAAATAGTGGGACATTTTTGTACCAACAAGAATTGAACCCAATTACCTAGGTTCTCATATTTCTCTCCTAACTTTTTTTGAACTAACCAGCTGTATAGATATAATCACAATTCCTTCCTTCCCTTTTACACCCCTTTCAGACACACACGCACGCACACACACACACACGCACTCTCTCTACCATTGGACAATGATACCAAAGAATACCATGAACTTGTCACAGCAGGAACTGACCAACTGTAAACTGTAAACGGAATCTTTTTCTTCCCTCCCCTTCCCACTAACACACCTTTCAAATACACAGGCACACACACACACGCACACAGACACACACGCACACAGACACACACGCACACACACACGCACGCACGCACACACACACACACACACACACACACACACACACACACACACACACACACACACACACACAAAAACGCACCTACACTCTCCTACTAGACGATGACATCAAAGATTCTTTTTGAAAAGCAACTTCTTCAAAACGATCACACCTGCTTTTGTCATTCCTTTAAAAGGCTAAAAATAAACTTATTGAAAAGAACTAACCAGCTATGAACCCAATTTTCTTCTTTTCTCTTTCCCATCGACACACACACGCACACACACACACACACGCACACACACACACACACACACCAATACAAAAACACACACTCACACACACACACACACACACACACACACACACACACACACACACACACACACACACACACACACACTCTCTCTCTCTCACTTTTCCTCACCCTATCTTACTATCCTATATATCTCTCTCTCCACCCCTACACACTCAATAAAACTATATAAAGAGACCCTCCGCAAAGTTTTCTCAAAACAATTTGAAAATCCTACACGATTAGGTGAAAAGCGCTTTATTTAATATGTGACATTAATAAAAATCTGTAAATGTACAAACATCCAGATTTCTGAGTACCTTAATTATTTTCTATATAATTTCTGTACATCACCTCCAAACCATACCTTCAAATATATATATATATATATATATATATATATATATATATATATATATATATATATATATATATTTATTTATATATATACACGCACACACATACATATACGATGGGTTTCTTTCAGTTTCCGACTACCAAATCCACTCAGAAGGCTTTGGTCGGCCCGAGGCCTTAGGAGAAGACCCTTGACCAAGTTGCCACGTGGCGGGACTAAACCTCAAAGCATGGGGCTGAGAAGGAAGCTTCTTACCACACAGCCATCTCGAAAACTTAATTTAAGTTAACTAAATTTGCCTTCATACATGCATTCCCGTTAGAAAGCCATAACTACATAATTTTTTCGATCTAACATGTAGTCTGAATAGTAACTTGGAATAATAATTGCAGACAAAGTATTGTTGTATTGCTTTAGTTCCTTCGGATGATAGACGGTGCTCATGACTTTTAGAGTTCCCCTGAGATTGATCAGATTAATGCATTTGTTGTTCACTTTCGACGAATCTATAGCGACAACTGAAGTGGTTTAACCCCAGATCAGTCTTAATGGAACAAGTCTATGATCATAGGCATTTTAGAAGTCAGGACATCTCTCTTTGCTTTTTAAATGCATTTTTCTTTGGGGATTAAATTGTCGAATCCATTTTTCAGAAGTTGCAAATTTAATTCGAATGGGATTTGATAGGTATTTCTCCGGTTTGGTGCATCCCCATTGCTACCGACATTTTGCCTCGATCCACTATGGCATTTATATTGATAGATTAAGCAATATGCTCTATATAAATCCCAACTGACATATACGCCTCTCAGCCTCATTTTTATTCACATCTTCAAGTGTTATTTTCATTACTGGATTTATATAAAATGGTGTGGGACTCCGCACTTTTTGCGTCCTTTGAGAATTAGAAACACCTTACAAGTGCAGAACTCATATATAATAAAGATTATAGTTATAAGCATATATATATAAATATACATATTTATAACACACACACACACACACACACACACACACACACACACACACACACACACACACACACACACACACACACACACACACATGTATGATATATGTATCTGTGCTTATATACGTATGCTTGTACGTATGTGTTGCATGCATAAATATATATTGGTTATGAGCGATAGTGGTGTCAATTAGACCCAAGGGTTTCAGGTAATGCTGAGTAAGTGCTATGGACAGATGGACAGACCACAATTAAGCTCCAGGTTCGGTGGTTATGCGAATAAGGGGTCCAATGTAGGTCATACATCAGCGTGTGAATATAAGGATTTACTTTTCGTAATGAGATAAAAAACCAAGGCTGTGTATAATATAGAACGTTTATAAATCGAATGTCTTACAGCCTTGGTTTTTTATCTCATTACGAAAAGTATATCCTCCATATCATACATGCTTGCCCAAGGTGCCACGCAATGGGAATGAACCCGAAATCATGTGGTTAGTAAACAAAGCGATATGGTGGTTATCATACGCTAGCCACTGATATAATGATTATATCCTCAGTTTATACATGCATATATGTCAGTTGGGATTTATATAGAGCATATTGCTTAATATATCAATATAAATGCCATAGTCGATCGAGGCAAATTGTTGGTAGCAATGGGGATACACCAAACTGGAGAAATACCTATCAAATCCCATTCGAATTAAATTTGCAACTTCTGAAAAATGGATTCGACAATTTAATCCCCAAAGAAAAATGCATTTGACAAAGTTGATCATGGCTTAATATGTCACAAGTTGCGAAACCTTGGCATAACTGGTAAATTAGGAAAATGGCTGCATGACTTCCTGAATGGTAGAAGTCAGACAGTTGCAGCCAATGGAGAACTATCTAGGAAAACGCAAATATTGAGCGGTGTTCCGCAAGGAACTGTCTTGGGGCCACTACTGTTCATAGTGGCCCTTCTGGACATGCCCACGGTCACTCGGAGAGCCACTGTCACTAGGTACGCTGATGACACAAAATTATCTCCGGCAATAAAAAATCCTGATGATATTGTAAGCCTGCAGAATGACCTAAATGCAATATACGAGTGGGCAGAGCAAAATAATATGCAGTTCAATGCAAAAAAATTTCAAGTACTGCGCTACAAGGCCACAAGTGCCTCCCAACTGCCATGCACAGGACCTGGAGGTACTGCAATCCCAGAACCACAAACAGTAAGAAACCTGGGCATCAACATGTATAGTGATGCATCATTTCACATGCACATTGTCAAGTCGACAGCAAAGTGCAGACAACTGGCAGGGTGGATACTGAGGACATTCCGTACAAGGGATAAAAAAGTCATGTTGACTCTATGGAAGACATTTGTCCTGAGCCACCTAGACTATTGCTCTCAGTTGTGGTCACCACACAGTGTCAAACGAACAGCAGAACTCGAGGCAATTCAGCGGCACTATACAAAAAAGATCGCCACAGTCCAACAGATGAACTACAGGGAGCGACTGAAGGCAGTAGGTCTCTACTCCCTGGAACGCAGGCGGGAGAGATATGTAATAATATACATATGGAAAATACTGGAAGGACTGGTGCCAAACTTTGGCATCAAGTACTACAGGAATGCCCGCACGGGTCGCCACTGCATGGTGCCAAAGGTGCTGTCCACTGCATCTCACATAAGAACGAGATACTGCAGCAGCCTCGGTTTTAGAGGACCTCAGCTCTTCAATGCCCTGCCAAAACATTTGAGAGACCTGCAAGACACGGATGTGGAGGTCTTCAAGACAAAACTCGACGCTTTCCTCTCCACGATACCAGACGAACCAATGGCTCGAAATGAGACACAGTTTAGGGCAGCGATGTCAAATTCTCTTATGCACCAGATGTGCCATAAAAACTCTTGATTGAACTATATCAGGTGCAGGAGAAGAGCCATGCAAGGAACATGAAGAGAGCAAAGCATAAAGACGGAAAATCACGGTGGTGCTCCAGCATGACCACAGCCACTTGGCTGAAACCCATAAATAAATAAATAAATATATATATATATATATATATATATATATATATATATATATATATATATATATATATATATATATATATTTATATATATATATATAAACTTAGATAAACTTGGATATGTTTTCGACCAAAGATTGGTCCAGGCCATGTCTACATTTTTTCTGTTCACATGCACCAGTGGCGCGACTCTTTACCAATGCTTTGTACTAGCCACAATGTTTCGTCCTTCCTTTCCTCCCATGAACACCAACACTGAAATAGCTTTTCCCTTCATCACTTCATTGCAGTTGTCACTATAGATTCGTCGATACTGAACAACAAATGCATTAATCTGACCAATCTCAGGGGAACTCTAAAAGTCATGAGCACCGTCTATCATCCGAAGGAACTAAAGCAGTACAACAATATTTTGTCTGAAATTATTATTCCAAGTTACTATTCAGACTAATAATATTTGTATTAATATTTATCGGGCTCAAGGGATCAGTGAGCTGGCAGAATTGGTAGCCCGCCGGACGAAATGCTTACCTGCATTTTGATCGCCTTTATGTTCGGCGTTCAAGTTTTGCTGAGGTCAACTTTTCATTTTATTATTTCGGGGACGATAAGTACCAACTGAATACTGGGGTCAATATAATGGACTTATTTCCTGCCCTGAAATTGCTGGCCTCGTAGCAAAATTTGAAACTAACAAGTGTCGACCCCGAATAAATGAAAGCAAAAAAATAAAATGGTCACATCTGTGGGACTCGAACCAAGAGCCTAGTGAGCCGGAACGAGAGCTCAGAGAACTCAGAGCATGCCATACGACACTTAAATGATTCAGCCATTTTGTTGCTTCAAGAGAAATTAATTGAAGACGTAGAATTTGGAAGTAGACAGCAGCGAAAGTGATGAGTCCTAAACTGCGTCGCTGTTGCTTCGATGAAGAAGAGAATTAATTGCAGAGAATGGTATAACTGATTTCTAATATTGGCTTGAGGTCACAAATTCGGAGGAAGGGCAAATTTATTTAAACTGACTTCAATAAAACATTGACTTAAGGCCACAAATTTTGAAAGAGGGCATATTTGTTTAAATCGACTCAAATACAGCATTGGCTCCTCGTCAAATTCGGAGGGAGAACATATTTGTTGATATCGAAACCAATACAACCTTGGCTGCATGCCACGATTACTGAGGGAGCGTATATTTACTTAAATTGACATCAATATCTGACTGGTACATAAATTGTTTATCCGGTGAGGAAGAAAAGTAAAATCGATGTCTGCGATTCGCAGTCTTCTCGCATGAAATATAATTCAGTGTCAAATGCAATTGGCATTTATAACCAGATTCTTGTAAGTTTTGTTCCTGAAATCCCAAAATCTGAAATATCTGACTAAACACAATCCTATACAAATTTACTCCCAAAACTTTAATGCTTTCTTTCATATTCAAACGTTAGTAAAGTTTATTATATTACATTAAAGATGATTTCAAATTCCACTAAGGTCTACTCTACCGTTCATTCTTTCGGGTTTAATAAAATAATTACTTGTCAAACGTAAACAGCTTAACCCCCACCCGCCTCAAAAACTGCTGGGCTTTGACTATAAATTGAAACCATTACGTTAGAGAAAAATATTTGCTTTTAATATCTGATCGAGCAAACCCACGATGCGAGGCTGTCTAACCGTGACTGTCCAACCTTTTTTCTATTTGTCAGAAAACAAGGAATCACTTGTCGAACGTGTCCTTAATAAGTCGGTTGGGTGTGATTTGAAATAGGTGTTTGACTGTTATTTCTAACCGGTCGAGTGACAAAATAGATTCCCTCCTCTTGTTGGGTTATAGTAATTGCTTTGTTACATTCTTGTGAATTATTGATAATCAATGAAAACAATGTTTTTATGGATGGGTTGGTCTTGGCCCTGAAAAGAAATAGAAGTTAGCAAAGCTTTGCGGTAATCTCGTATGAACGAGACTATTATACTGGACATTACTGAAACCTTTAAGTCTTATTTGATTTACAATGTTATTTGGCAACAATAACAGCGCTTGTAACCAACCAATCGAACTTCATCAAAAAATGATGCAGTGTCGAGACGCTTCATCAATTTTATATTCATCATTCGTTATAACACAGACACAGTTTTCTTGCTCGTATATGAATATCGACATGTTAGTATCAAATGTAGAGAAGATTGACCTTTTTTGTCAAGTAGAGCACTATTTGATATCTTTGTTCTTGAGAAGATTTAAGTATATAACTTACTTTTTATCTTCTCGCCGTGGTTATTTGACCTGCCCTCATGCAAATCTTCTGTTGCATATTGATTTACAGTCACACACGCACACACAAACACACACACACACACACACACACACACAATTTATTCTGTGTATTTGCGGATCATATAAGTGCATAAATTTGTATGTACATACACAATGTATGTGTGTGTGTTCATATATATATATATATATATATATATATATATATATATTGAGTGTGTTTCTCTCTCTTTCTCTCCCTCTCTCTCTTTCTCTCTATATATATTTAAACATATACATTATATTTACAAAGATGCGTGTACATTCACACACACACACACACACACACACACACACGCACGCACACACACATAAATACACACCACACACAGAGACACAGGCACACACGAATAGATATTGGAGTGTGTGTGTTTGAGTACAATGGAGATAATATTGATTTCTTCCTTAGATATAATGCCACAACTTTTGAATGGCGGAAAATGAAATTCCGAGACTATTAAACCATTCTTAAGAACATAAGCAGGAAAAAGTTACTACAAATGTTAGCCGAGGTCATGTCGTTATCGTAGAATATTGGAGAATATCTTTACAGTATATGTGTGCTGACAACAGCGTTCGTTGCGGACATTCTGCCTTGTTGCTCTCAGATGTGTCGCTTTACATTGTGAGTTCGAACGCGAACGAGGTCAAATTCTTGTTCTTTTTTTTATCCTGGAGTCAATGAAAAAATGGTTTCCATTTTTTGGCACAAGGCCAGCAGTTTCATGGAGAGAGTAAGTCGATTGCATCATCCCCATTGCTCAACTTGTACTTACTTTATCGACCACCAAAGAATGAAAAGCAAAGTCGACCTCGGCGGCATTTGTACTCAGAAGGAGAAGACAAGCGAAATGCTGTTAAGAATATGGTCCCGCGTCGTACTGTTCTTTTCTATTCTACGCACAAGGCCCGAAATTTTTGGGGAGGGGCCAGTCGATTAGATCGACTCCCAGGACGCAACTGGTACTTAATTTGTCGACCCCGAAAAGATGAAAGGCAAAGTCGACCACGGCGGAATTTGAACTTCAGAACGAAAAGACAGATGAAATACCGCTAAGCATTTTGCCCAACGTCCAAACGGTTCTGCTAGCTCGCTGCCTTCTGGAGTCAATGAAAGAATGGCGCGAAATAATGGAACCGATTTATATGTCTCTGTGGCTTCGTGCCAATCTTTATCTGCTATTTTTAACTATTGGGTTGTCCGGTTCATTTTCAACCTTCTACACACACACACACACACACACACACACACACACACACACACACACACACGGACGCACACACACACATATATACGACGGGCTTCTTTCACTTTTCTTCTATCAAATCGACTCAAGGATTTGGTCGGGTAAGGGCTATAGCAGAATACACTTGCTCAAGGCACCACGCAGTGAGACCGAGCCCGGAACCTGGGATCATCTGACTGGGAAGCACACTTCTTACCACCCAGCCATGCCGTAATTTGAGGCGTATTTAGCTCCTCTTTGTATCAGAGCTAACGAAAACATATAGACTTCATCATCGACTCTATTAATCCATTTGGATCCACGGCCGAATGCAGTTAGCTCTGATTATATACTTATGAGCTCGGAAATGGAATAAAATGTCACAATATTCCATTTAATCTTTCATCTTACATATCGGTGGAAATGAATCCAATATGTTCTGTGAAGTCTACGTAAAAAAGTTTGAACGACAATATCTTAAAACGCAATTTCCAAATCGCTATTACGGCATGACTATTAATTTTAAGATTTTTCTTTCATAAATGAATATATAACTGGAAACAGAAATTGAATAATATGACAGGGTTTATATTAAATTTCGGGGTTTAAAAAAATAACGGAACAGAAGGAAAAATTTTGGTTTCATTTAAAAATAATAAAGTATTTATTAATAATATTGTACATAAAATGTTTATGCGATCGAGGCATTGATGCCATTATGAGGCCGGATTGCAGATTATATATTAAAATGCATTTTTGTATATTTTCAATGTTTTTTATACATTAAGTAAATTCGATATTAGTTGAAAAATATTACTGAAAATGAACCGGAAACTTGGAAATATTTATGGAAAATCATAATGTATTGATATAAAAATTAGAAATGAACGCTTTGAAGATCATATATAAGCATAGAACACGGATTAATTTTAAAATAATGAGAGTATATATATATATATATATACATACATACATACACATTCATATATATATATATATATCTGTATGTGTGTGTATTTATATATATATATATATATATATATATATATATATATATATATATATATATATATATATATGTATATGACGTGAGAGAGTTAGGGGTTGGGGGTTATATATATTTGTACATATATATTATATATAAATATATATGTATATATATGTATACACACACTCACACATATGGGGGTGTATGTGTACAGTTAATATAAAATATTCATGCAATCCATTGCCGAAGATCAATCCAATAATATTTCATATTTCTATGAATGTGAAATTGGTTATAAAATTAATGCTTGAAGATGAAGTGAGAAACAGCAAAATATTTACGAGTAACAAAAAAAAAATAATAAATAAGGTTTTTAATATTGCAATTAGAAATTCATAGTTTCAAACCTTACGTAATAATCCCACGAACGCAAGAGTAAAACACACACACACACACACACACACACACACATATGCATACATATTTACATACATATACATATATATTCATATATATACATGAAATATAAATGGTCAGATATAACTCTCTCTCTCGCTTTTTCTCTATTTATCTCTCAAATATTCAAATATACATATACATTTGCATATATGCATATATGCATATATATATATATATATATATATATATATATATATATATATATATATATATATATATGTATATATATATATATATATATATTTATGTATATGTATATATGTATATATTTATATGTATGTATATATATATATATATATATATATATATATATATATATATATGTATATATGTATATATATATATATATATATATATATATATATATATATATATATATGTATATATATATGTATATATATGTATATATATATTTATATATATATATATATATATATATGTATATATATATGTATATATATGCATATATATATATATATATATATATATATATATATATATATATATATATATATATATATATACATATACACTCGCACACACACGCATATATAGATAGATAGATATTCAAACATGAAATATATATATATATATGGATATATGTATGTGCATAGATATTAGTCTTTCTCTCCCTGCTCCTCTCTCTCTCTCTGCTCCTCTCTCTCTCCCTGCTCCTCTCTTTCTCCCTGCTCCTCTCTCTCTCCCTGCTCCTCTCTCTCTCCCTCTCTCATATACATACGTCAATTCGTGGATTTGGATTGTTGACTCCTCTTTCTAGCGAATGGGTTTCCGTTTCCCTACTTCATTTATTTGTATATTTTACCTATATAGATTAAACTTGATGGCCAATTTTTTTATCATTATTATTTTAATAATAGTAATAATACTTCATATATATGCATACATATATACAATTGCAAAAGGTAACCACATGTGAGTCGTTGGCAATTTTCTCCCCCGTCTTTCCTTCTTTTGGACTTTCCTCTGTTTCTGAAGAAGAACTTTGCTCGAAACGTTAAATCCTCTTTCTTTCCTTTCCTGATAATACATTACTTGTACCACGTCCTCGTGTTGTTGTTTTTTCATGTTTATTCTTCTTTGTTTGGATTCACTATATATATATATATATACACATACATACGTACATACATACGTATGCATATATTTACACACAGTTACATATATATATTTCACTGTTGCAGCACTTCATTTCAAGTCTTTTCATGCTACTAATATGGACGGTGCACAGCTCATCTGCTGGTGCCGCTGTCTCTTCTTCCAGGTGTCACATTCTGATATGCCCCGAATTTCAATATAGAGAGAACGGCAAGATATTGTCTATGCCGGCTTAGGACAGCGTGGGGACCTAAAACCAATAACGAATACAATCTACACATTCCTAAGTCATACAGTAATACTTTGACTATCGCGGGTGTTACGTTCCAAAACCACTCGCGATAAATGAAAATCCGCGAAGTAGAAACAATACAGTACGGTATATTTTTTAAAACCAGTTTTATAATTTGTATATATTTAATTTATTATAAATGCAAAACAACACCACGGAGGAATCGACGTAAGCTTAAATAATAAACCGTGATAGGTGAACCGCGATTGGTGAACCGCGATATGGCGAGGGAGGGTAATATATATAATCTGCTGACACGAGTAGGACGCTTTTAATCATTATGTTAATCTAAGCTGATCTGGATGTAAACAAAGACGACGGCAAAAACAACAACAACAACCACGATGGCGACCACGGCAACAACAAAACGGCCTTCAGTCATAATTCGCAATCCACCACTTTCTCTGTGATGAAATCCATTCTCTAATATATGTCTCGATTCATATAAATTAAATCCACTGCACCCAAAGCCTAAGCATTTTTCTGTTAGCTT
>NC_142932.1:124726207-124741207 GCF_046866305.1 Octopus bimaculoides | reverse complement strand
TTTGTTGTGTGTTTCAATGACATACAAAATACATTAAATAGAGTATTTTCATATTTTCACTTAATATTTCTTTTGAAAATTGCTTTTACTAGCATTCTAGGATGGTCAAACTAATATTTTACCTCGTCGGTTACCACGTCTTCTATTTCACCTCGCTATCAGTAATCGTATTGTGACATTATTTGATATATATATATATATATATATATATATATATATATATATATATATATATATATAGATAGATAGATAGATAGAAAGAAAGAAAGATAGATAGATAGATAGATAGATAGATAGATAGATAGATAGATAGATAGATAGTTGTTCACTATATTGGTTTACAACGATGAATGTTCCACTTCATTCAGTCAACAGGACAGCCTGCTCGTGAAATTAACGTACGAGTGGCTGAGGGCTCCGCAGATACGTGTACCCTTAACGCGGTTCTATCTATCTACTGTTTCAAAAAACAGTTTGATCAGGGCTTTACCACTTATCGTAGTTTCCGGTATCAAGAAGAATATTCCCACCTAAAATAAGCCGGAATATTCTATCACGGGTTCTAGAAAATACAGATTCAGATTTCAAATTCCATAATCCAATTTAAGCCAAAGTGGATGCTGATCAATGCTCAACTTACCACCGTGTCTTCGTACCGTAAGACTAATTGATTACCAGGTCCTGTCATTCTCTAAACCACTAAAAATGTATGGCAAATTAATAGGAAATTGTGTTTATATTAATCTATTTTCTTAAATGTTCAACTCATAATTGGTTTGTGTCATCGTATCTGGAACCTCATCGAGGACTGGAAATACTAATGTCATTAAAATAACTTTTATCCTTAATTTAATCGCATTCTATTAAATATACATCTCTCTGATAAACAACGCGTATACATTCTTTTCATCATCAATAACATCTGTCTACATAATGTGGGGACAGAAATGTTTCTGTTGATTAGACAAATCAAACTGAAGCATTTTTCCGAATTGAATCCAGATAGGACTTTTGTATAAACACTGCTTTGATTTTTTTTACAAAAAAATATAGTTCTAGACATTAAATTTCAACGTTGAAGTGAATCTAACGGTTTTTAAATGGCTTATAAACACCTTTCACGCTGCAATTGTTTTTGTTTCAGCACACGATCTCAGATCAGGTCCTTTGCTATGCAAGTACATCTTTGTAGTTCTAGACTTTTATATTAATGACTTGCAGGCACGGGGTATTTCATTATGCAGCTATAACATACTAAAAGGTATATTAAATGTTTTATGAATCAACACCACGTTCTACTGCGTTAGCAGTGCTCTTTACATTATTTTGTAAAGGTTATTTCTACAGAAACTAGAGCCAGCATGTTGCAGCAAAAAATCAGAGCTAGATTTTTATGTCCTGGTCTGACTTTGCTGCTGTAGCCTTCCCTTGCATGAAGGAAAATAAAATGTTACTGATTTTCTGTGTAGATATTTTGTGATAAGGTACTTCATTGTAATAATGAGTGTTGCAGAATCGCTTGTCGATTCAACTTAAGCATTTCCGTCCCGAATTTTTATAGACCAGTGTAATCTAGAATAGTTTACTCTATGCTATTTAGGCTAAATCTAGAGCCACCATATTCATATCGTAATCCAGATGGTAGGAATTCAGTAATCTCGTTCCCTCCAGTGGAGATTTGAGTTCAGTCCTTGAAATAAACAAACCGCATTTGTTACTCCGGACTCCGTTGTTAAACAAGTCAGAGCATTGTAGGTTCATGTTATGAATAGCTATGATTAAATAGGTCGGCATATAAAGTGTATATTTCCCTTGTCCGAAAGTGAAAGTAGAAATGCTTTCGATGGAATACAAAATGTTGATATCAACCATTTATGAAAACACCTATCCAATCAGCCTGTTGCGATTAAACACAAAAACAAAACAAAATCGAAACATTCTTTAAAAACTTCAAATATCTAAACTAGAAACTGTTTTCTATCTGCAAAATACAGAAAAATATTGAAAGTCTTCATCGCTATCATCTTCTGCACAGCAACTACTGCCATAATGTTTCTAGCAAAGTTGTTATGCTATTTTTTCTTCTTACTCCAACAATTTTAAACATTTGTTGTATTCAAAAGATTCATATTTGATTTCCTTTTATTGTTAAATATTGCAGATAAAAAAATAATATGAATTAAATATTCTTCTGTAAGCAGCTTCTTTGTTTTTTCTTTTATTGATTTGAATCAATTCGAAGCAGTGTATAAAACAGAAACAACACAAGTCAAGTAATTCGAGAATCGATTTTATGCTTCCAAAATGTGTATGCTCCTGAACACATACATACATATAGACAAACAAAGACACCAACATACGCACACATACATACATACATACATACATACATACATACATACATACATACATACATACATTCATACATATATGCATACCTACATACATACGCTTCTGAGCGTCTGTGAGTTTTGTGTATCTTTCGTTTACTTTGTGCACGATTCCTATCACCGTACGCATGTATGTAGAATGTATGTACGCATGAATAAGTATATATGCGCTGCAGATTTACGGGTTATGTGTTCATGTTTCAGTATTCCATATGTACTGAAACACACACACACACACACACACACGCATACACCCTAGCATATTAACATACATTATACATATACATAAACGTATATGTATATAAATATGCATATATATATATGATTATGTACATGTATGTATATATACTTACACACACAAAAACATTATTATTATATTCTTATGTGTATGTGCAAGTGGATATATATTTTTGTGTATTGAAGTTTGTTTACATACATACACACATACATACACACATACATACATATATGTATATATGGACATATATAATATATATGTATGTATATATGTATGTATACGTATATATATGCATATGTATATATATGTATATGTATTTATATGTATATATATGTATATACATATTTGCATGTGTATATATGCATATGTATTTATATATATGTATGCATATATATATGTATTCATATGTATATGTTTGTATATATATGCATATGTGTATATATGTATATGTATTTATATGTATATATATGTATATATATATGTATGTATTTATATGTATATATATGTATATATATATGCATATGTGTATATATGTATACGTATATATATGTATATACACGTGCAAACACAGGCACACACACACACACACACACATGTGCATGTTTGTGTTTGTAATGTTAAGTTGATGAACTTTTGAAACTAGTTTTTGTTTCCTTTGTGTGAATATTAATCTTCTTTTGGCAAATGTTATCTTTTGAAAATCTGATTTTTATTTCATTCTGCTGACGGTGAACGTACAACACTCATTTGCGTAGAAGTTCATACACTGAGGGAGTGAAAGTGTTCTTTTAAAGTATTCTGTTGATTTAGAATGAGACAAAAACAAAGCAAAAAAATATAGGAAAAAAAAACTATGTAGCACACACACAAGCACACACACACACACATACAAAAACACACATGCAAATAAAGACGGATAAATGAAATAGCCTTATCTAATGAACGGAAAAGAGAAGTATATTCATATACGTGTTTTGAATTATGTTTTGCATTGATTTCAATGAATCTTATATTCAAGAGCATATACACGCATAGTACGAATATATATATATATATATATATATATATGTATGTATATGTATATATATATGTACACATACACAAACACACATACACAAACACACATATATATGCATATATATTAATGCATGCATAGTGTGTGTGTGTGTATATGTATATATATATATATATATATATATATATATATATATATATATATATATATATATATATATATATATATATATATATATATATATATATATATATACATATATATGTATATATATATATATATATATATATATATATATATATATATATATATATATATATATATATACCTATATATATATACATACATATGGATATATACATATATACATACATACAACATACACATATATATATATATGTATGTATATAAATGGGTTTACATATATATACATACATGCATGTATATATATATATATGTATATATATATATATGTATATATATATGTATATAT
Source organism: Octopus bimaculoides (assembly GCF_046866305.1). Lineage (NCBI taxonomy): Eukaryota > Metazoa > Mollusca > Cephalopoda > Octopoda > Octopodidae > Octopus > Octopus bimaculoides. The sequence continues at coordinate 124,737,071 of NC_142932.1, read as the reverse complement.
ATATAATTGGAATTTACAAAAAAACAAAATAAAAGACGAAGATGGGTGAGTAAACAACAAACAGATGTATTAGTTTAACGCTCGGGAAGGTGTACATATACATACGTACATACATACATACATACATACATACATATATACATACAAAGGTATATATATTCATATGTGTGTGTGTGTGTGTGTGCGTGTGCGCGTGTGTGTATGTATGTCCCTGCATGCGAAACTGAGTTTTATTATGAAAACCGACTAATTGTCATATTATTATTATTATTATTATTATTATTATTATTATTTTTTTTTTTTTTTTTTAAATTTTTATTATTTATTATTCATATATATATACATATAGGTAGTTATAGATATGCATACATACATACATATATATATATGTGTGTATATATATATATATGTGTATATATATATATATATATAGCTGGTAAATTAGGAGAGTGGCTGCATGACTTCCTGAATGGTAGAAGTCAGACAGTTGCAGCCAATGGAGAACTATCTAGGGAAACACAAATATTGAGCGGTGTTCCACAAGGAACTGTTCTGGGGCCACTACTGTTCATAGTGGCCCTTCTGGACATGCCCACGGTCACTCGGAGAGCCACTGTCACTAGCTATGCTGATGACACAAAGATATCTCAGGCAATAAAGAATCCTGATGATATTGTAAGCCTGCAGAATGACCTAAATGCAATATATGAGTGGGCAGAGCAAAATAATATGCAGTTCAATGCAAAAAAATTTCAAGTACTGCACTACAAGACCACAAGCACCTCCCAACTGGCATACACAGGGCCTGGAAGTACTGCAATCCCAGAACCACAAACAGTAAGAGATCTGGGCATCAACATGTGTAGTGATGCATCATTTCACATGCACATTGTCAAGTTGACAGCAAAGTGCAGACAACTGGCAGGGTGGATACTGAGGACATTCCGTACAAGGGATCAAAAAGTCATGTTGACTCTGTGGAAGACATTTGTTCTGAGCCGCCTAGACTATTGCTCTCAGCTGTGGTCACCACACGGTGTTAAGCGGACAGCAGAACTCGAGGCAATTCAGCGGCACTATACAAAAAAGATCGCCACAGTCCAACAGATGAACTACAGGGAGCGACTGAAGGCAGTAGGTCTCTACTCCCTGGAACGCAGGCGGGAGAGATATGTAATAATATACATATGGAAAATACTGGAAGGACTGGTGCCAAACTTTGGCATCAAGTACTACATGAACGCCCGCACGGGTCGCCACTGCATGGTGCCAAAGGTACCGTCCACTGCATCTCACATAAGAACGAGATACTGCAGCAGCCTCGGTTTCAGAGGACCTCAGCTCTTCAATGCCCTGCCAAAACATTTGAGAGACATGCAAGACATGGATACGGAGGTCTTCAAGACAAAACTTGACACTTTCCTCTCCACGGTACCAGACGAACCAATGCCTCGTAATGAGACGCAGTTTAGGGCAGCTATGTCAAATTCTCTTATACACCAGATGTGCCATCAACACTCTTGATTGGACCATGTCAGGTGGGGGAGAAGAGCCATGCGAGGAACGTGAAAATCACGGTGGTGCACCAGCATGACCGCAGCCACTTGGCTGAAACACATAAATACATAAATAAATAAAAAAATAAATATATATATATATATATATATATATATATATATATATGTATATATATTGTGTGGTTAGCTAGTTTGCTTACCAACCATATGGTCCCGGGTTCAGTCCCACTGCGTGGTACCTTGGGCAAGAGTCTTCTACTATAGCTTCTGGCCGAGCAGAGTCTTGTGAGTGGATTTGGTAGACGGAAACTGGAAGAAGCCCGTGGTATATGTATATATACATATATATATGTATGTGGGTGTATATGTTTGTGTGTGTATATGTTTGTGTGTCTGTTTGTCCCCCCAGCATCGCTTGACAGCCGATGCTGGTGTGTTTGCGTCCCCGTAACATAGCGGCTCGGCAAAAGAGACCGATAGAATAAGTACTAGGCTTACAAAGAACAAGCTCTGGGGTCGATTTGCTTCAGCATTGCCGTAGCCAAATGACAGAAACAAGTAAAAGATTATGTATAGAACAGCGTGAGTGTTGCTGGCTGTCCTGATGTGTAAGTATGTCTGTCTTTGTTTGGCGCTCGTTTAGAACTGTGCACCACTGGCAGAAATGCATGCAGAAATATACACTCCACACGTATATATATATATATATATATATATATATATATATATATATATATATATATATATATATATATATATATATATATATATATATATATATATATATGTATATATATATATGTATATATATATATATATATATATATATATATATATATATATATATATATATATATATATATATGTATATATATATATATATATATATATATATATATGTATATATATATATATATATATATATATATATATATATATATATATATATATATATATATATATATATATACACACCTATATATATATATTTGTGTGTGTGTATGTGTGTATTTATATATATGTGTATATAAAGTTTTGTATAAACGGCCACATTTACACACACGTGCATACGCACACACCCACAGAAAAGCATATACATCTACGCATATTCATATGCATCCGTATATGTATGTATATATAGATATGCATATATATGTATATATTATACGTATACATATATATATGTGTGTGTGTATGCGTGAACATACACATATACGTTTATTTATGATTCTTCAATTATGTAATATATGTACATGCTTATATATATATATGTGTGTATATATGTCGTATATATAGAAACACACACGCATTGCATATTTAGTATTTCTAAAAGATTAATATCCACTAAGATAATGGAAAATATCTTCTTTTTCTTGAAAACAACCCTTGATAGATTAGCGGAGGATTAATAAAGATTGAAATACACATGCATACACACATGCAGCGTAGAGACACATGTAGCGCATAGACTCATGTAGCGCAGACACACACAGACGTACAGAGTCAGCTGAAAGCACACAGTACACTTTCTACGATCTCACTATATATACACTCACACACCTCCATACATATATTCGAGCATAGATGCATATGTATAAACTCACACGCATATACATAAACACACGGACACACACACGCACACACACACACACACATATATATACATATTATGTGTATTATATGTTATATCAAATATATATATATATACACACACACATATACACACACACACACACATACACTCACTCACACACACACACACACACACACATATATACACACCTCCATACATATATTCGAGCATACATGCATACGTATAAACTCACACGCTCATATATAAACACATAGATACATATATATACATAATATGTGTATTATATATATATATATACACACACACCACATACATAATAAGACTAGAAAAAGATGAAAAAATATGAAAATGAAAAGATGAGATGGTTCTAAGAAGTCGGAAGCTGCTCAGTTTCACTGGAGATATTCTCATCATTTTAAATGTAATCAGGTTATTTGCCTTTATCAATGAGGGCAATCATCGATTACATTTGTACGGAACATCATATGACACTCCGAGATGTAACACTGACGTAATGTCATCAGCAGGAGACGAAATGTCAGCGATTGCATCTTTCAATAAGCAAAAATCAAAACAAAACTGTCGATAGGATAGGTCATGAAATTGAAGCTAAACATGAAATAAAATCTGACACAGATCTGTTTGTAAGGAACGTTGGAAAATAATAGTTAATAGGAGATCAAAGCGACTGGTTGGGAAGAATATACGAGAATACTGGATAGCAAGAGAGCAAAATATAGAGGGAATAAAGTGAACTAAATACGTCGAAATGGATATTGATAAATGTGTAACATCTGAAGAGTTAGCGCCATGTTGTCCTGAAGTAAAATATGTCCATCCAGTACCGTATAGACTAAAGGAAAACGAAACATCGACGGGAAACATAGCCAAATGTGAAGGAATGTCGTGAAAATACAACTGCATAACGAGGCTTGATGTGATGGCCAGAGCAATTTAGAGTTGAGTGAGGCAGAAAATGTTAACAAATAATGTGAAGCGTATTGAGAACGACGGTCCAAAATGAAAACAAAAAAGAGCAACTAAATTCTAAACACAACCTGCCCGACATTGTTATCTGGAATTTAATTTAAGAGGTGGGCCTAAACGAGTAATTTCTGATTTCTTGTTATTTTTTCCCTACTTGTTTTAAATTATTATAATGCAAGTACTTCACCATCATTTTGTACTGTTGCATCATCTGCAGGAGTAAAACTTGGTCAGCATTGCTGTTGTTGTTGTTGTTGCTGAAGCTAAGAGAGTTTGAAACATAGGTGACAGGTACTTTTTTTCAAGACACTTTCTCTCAGGTTTGACCCGATTGCAACTGAGGCTGCTAATTAAATAAAGTTTGGTGCATAACAATCAATATTCTTTTCTCTGTTGGAGTCCAAATAAATTTATTTCCCCACCAAAGTCTAATTTGATAATTAGATAGTCTAAAGTGGGGCAAAATGAGTCATGACTAATTTCAATAACTTCTCTTTCACTGGGTGTTGGAGGCGCAATGGCCCAGTGGTTAGGGCAGCGGACTCGCGGTCGTAGGATCGCAGTTTCGATTCCAAGACCGGGGGGGCTGGGAGTGTTTATTGAGCGAAAACACCTAAAGATCCACGATGCTCCGGCAGGGGGTGGTGGTGAACCCTGCTGCTGTCTTTCACCACAACTTTCTCTTACGTTTTCTTCCTGTTTCTGTTGTACCTGTATTTCAAAAGGCCAGCCTTGTCACACTCTGTGTCACGCTGAATCTCCCCGAGAACTACGTTGAGGGTACACGTGTCTGTGGAGTGCTCAGTCAGTTACACGTTAATAAATGAGCTGCGACGTCACTGGTGCCAAGCTGTATCGGCCCCTTTGCCTTTCCCTTGGGTAACATCGGTGGCGTGGAGATGGGAGGCTGGTATGCATGGGCCACTGCTGGTCTTTCATAAACAACCTTGCCTGGACTTGTGCCTGGGAGAGTAACTTTTTAGGTGTAATCTCATGGTCATCTATCTATATACTTATATAATTATTACAAATTAAAAGGGTAAAGGATTATCAATTTATTAATTAATAAATCAATTAATAATTAATAATTTTTACCAAGCCCATCGGTATGAAAGCACCATTATTGGTGGAGAACTTATTTAAAAGTTCATATATTTATAAATATAATTAAGGGATCAGCAAAATATTTGCTTCACTCTTAATTATATACTTATATATATATATATATATATATATATATATATATATATATATATATATATATATATATATATATATGTGTGTGTGTGTGTGTGTGTGTGTGTGTGTGTGTGTGTGTGTGAGTGTGTATGTATATATGTTTAACAAAATCAAGGATATAAATCCACTTAAAGGGATGTCAGCATCCAAGTTTCTCGGATATATCAAGTGTAACAGTGAAAAGCAAAGATGTTAGCTACGCATTGTTAGACCTGGGTCTATTATTATTTATCATTTTTTATGTTCGAGAAAAAACCCCCCGGAGAAACTGACATACGTGTCTATAAGTCAGCTTCTCCGCTTTCGTTTTTCTCATACACCCCCCATATATATATATACACACACATACATCTTCACACACACACACACACACACATATATGTGGAATAATGTTTGCCTCTGAAACCCTCTTCCGAAGAGATGATTGTCTGAAGGCGCTAAATCTGGTCAGTGTGGAGGTAGTGAAGAAGTGGCTCAAAGAACAGTCAACAGGATTTTACGGGGCAGGGATACATGCTCTCATTCGAAGCTGGAACGTTGCTATTGAGAGAAACGGTGATTATGTTGAGAAGTAGGGATGTGATTCACAGAGGACCAGCTTCATTTTGATGCATGATACATGTTCCTGTGTTGGTAATTATACCTGTCCTAAACAAAATGGCATCAGTTTTTGACTGATGTTTTTGACTGACTACATACACACCCTCGTGTGTGTGTATGTAGATGTGTATATATATATATGTATAGTGAAAAGAGAGAGACAGAGAAAAGGAGGTAGAGGGAAATAGAGAGAGAGTGAAAGAGGGAGGAGAAGGAGAGAGAGAAGTATAGATGAAGAAAGATATACGATGCAGTGTTAACGACCGAATAGAAAAGTTAGCTGCTATAACTAATTAGAAAACAAAGACAAATTCATTACTGGTTGAATGAAGTCATTACCTGCAACAATAAAATATATTTTAATGAACCGAGAAATATAAAGTTTGATTCTTCACGTCAAAAGCTCATACTGAAATTACATAAAAAGAATTTTAAAATAAAATCCAAAAGTAATAAAAATAACAGCCAAATACATTTTCTCTTTATTCCCAGTGCCAGGTAAAGAGAGTTCACTGTTATGACAGATAACGATTAACCATCGTGTGTGCCTAATTATGATGTCTAATAAACCAACCAGCGACCTCCTCCTTAGTATTATTACAAATAAGGTGGTTTTCCCACGACAGTTCCGGATTCCAGTTATGAACTCATTTGCATACAGCTCAACTGCTCAAATACAGCTCAAATCAGAGCTCAACTATCAAAGTAATTTATGGCCCATAAGTGATGCGCGATGAGATAAGGTCACTTGGGTAAGGAGTGACCAAGCTTCTTTTCTTTTTTTAAGAATGCTTGTTGTTCTTGTTCTTGTTTCAACCATGGCTGTCTCTGTGTAGTTATGTGTGTTGTTGTTTACTTTGTAAAACAATAAGGGGAGATGGTTGCTAGCGCATCACCCTCTACCCACATCCGATAAATCCGATAATAGGTATAGATGCAAATCTATCTAATTACTTGTCTCCTTCTAAAATTAGGCATAACTTGGGCGACCGGTCGACTTACAGCACCGTTCTTCCTCTTAAGTTTTCTTGGTAGAGTTTGTTTGCTAACTTGACAACAAGGTCAGGGTGAGCTCTGATAAGCTGTATGCAAATGAGTTCATTAGTGGGGTCCGGAATTTCGCTAGCGGGCCGGGCAAGATGCTTATCGGCATTTCGTCATTTTTAGCGTTCTGAGTTCAAATTCCGCTGAGGTCGACTTTGCCTTTCATCCTTTCGGGGTCGATAAAATAAATCCCATTTGAGCTCTGGGATCAATTTAATCGACTTCTGACCTTGTGTCAAAATTTGGAACCAATATATATGTTGGCAGAATCGTTAGCATTCCGGATAAACTGCTTAGCGACATTTCGTCTGTATTTGAGTTCTGAATTGAAACTCCGCCGAGGTCGACTTTGCTTTTCTTCCTTTTGGGGTCGATAAAATAAGTAAAATCGACTTAACCCCTACCCCGACACTGCTGGATTAGTAGACGTAGTGATAGTACTAGCAGTAGTAGTGGTAGCAGCAGCAGCAGCAGTAGCAGCAGCAGCAGTAGTAGTTGTAGTAGTAGTAGTTAGTAGTAGTAGTAGTAGTAGTAGTGATAGTCTGCTGTTGTAACAAAAGGAAAACAGCAGCAGCTTAGATATTTTTGTTTGAATAACTTACACGACCTTTTGTCTAATCTAATCTTTGCAGAAGCTATTTGGTAGAAACTATCACCAGTGGACAGGCATCAATCGAACCATTGGAAAGAGATAAATAAATGAATTACTCATAACTTTACATATTGCCGAATTGATCCACGAGCAAAAATGGCGGATTCTCTCTGCTTATCGATCGAGCAAAATAAAAGTCTAGAAATAAAATATACGAAACCTTAACTAAATAATAAACAAATTTGATTAATAAGACGTTAATATTGTTTCTGTTTTGTGGCAGACAGACCAGACAAATAATGCTTCCGGCTATTATGAATTTAAGTGTATATTTATAAATGGTTAGATAGATCTATTTTATCATTGTAACGGGCACACAGAAAGGCACATGCCTATCTATCTATCTATCTATCTATCTATCTATCTATCTATCTATCTATCTATCTATCTATCTATCTATCTATCTATGTTCATACACAATTACACAGATATAAACACACATCTTCATATATACATTAATGCAAACATTAATTCATGCATATATGCATAAATATATAAGCCCCTTATTAGTATGCCTATATATATACATATACATATATAAATATAAATATATATATGTATATATGCACACGCATAGGCATATGCATCTCACTGTATATATATATATATATATATATGCAGAGATAGCGAGGGGGAGAGGGAGAAAGAGAGAGAGAGAGAAAGAGAGAGAGAGAGAGAAAGAGAGAGAGAGAGAGAGAGGGATAGAGAGAGAGAGAGAGAGAGAGAGAGTGAGAGAGAGAGGGAGTGGTGTAAGCGCCGGTGTGTGTGTATGTGTGTGTGGCATTGCTAGCTCATATTATCCGATTTTTGGCTGTGTAATCGACTGGATATAATAATGGAGATAGATAAGAATAATATATCAGTTATCGAATTTTATAAATTTATCAAATTTTAGCCATAATATTGTGTATAATATATCGATTTTTAAAAACTTCGATCGTTACCTGGAGCCATACATCGTTCGGAACAGTGTATTTCACAATAGTGAGTATATTACTTACAAATTCCAAGGGACGAGATAACACGATTACATCGATTCCAATGGTCCGCTGGTATCTATTCTATCGATCACGTTAGGATGAAACACTAAGTTGACCTTAGTGGAATTTGAACTCAGAACGTAAGGGCAGATGAAATGCTAAATATTTTACCCGGCGTGTTAACAATGCTACCACCTCGCCTGCGTTGCGCTCCCTGAATATTTATTTCTTTATTGCTCACAGGGGGCTACACACAGAGGGGACAAACAAGGACAGACAAAGAGATTAAGTCGATCATATCGATTCCAGTGCGTAATTGATACCTATTTTATCGAACAGGAAAGGGTGAAAGGCAAAGTTGACCTCGGCGGAATTTGAACTCAGAACGTAACGGCAGACAAAATACCGCCAAGCATGTTGTCCGGCGTGCTAATGATTCTGCCAGCTCCACTGAGTTGCAATCGCACAGCATTGGCTTCAATGTCTGGTGCAAACTCAGCAATTACCAGGGAGAAGAAAAGTCGATAACATCAACCCCAGTGTTCAACTGGTACTCATTTTATCGATCACGTTATGATGAAAGCAAAGTTGACCTTGACAGAATTTGAACTCAGAATATAAAGACAGACGAAATACTGCATTTTGTCCGGCGTGCTAACGACTTTGCCAGCTTACTGCCTCAACATTGCTTCGTTTATTACAAGTTGTTGTTATTATGCAAAAGTGTCGTAAGTCCGTAGCGTCGCTTTTTCAGAAAATGAAAGAATAATTCCACCATTCCATAGCAAAAACTCTTGTACTACACTTTGACAATTTTTCTTCTTTTTCTTCTTCTTCTCCTCCTCCTTCCTATTCCTCCTCCTCCTTCTCCTTCCACCCCCTTTCTCCTTCCTTCTTAGTCTTCCTGTTTCCTCCCCTCTTCCTCCTCTTCCTATTCCTCCTCTTCCTATTCCTCCTCTTCCTATTCTTCCTCTTCCTATTCCTCCTCTTCCTATTCCTCCTCCTCCCCTCCTCCCCCTCCTCCTCTTCCCAATTCCCTTCTCAGGTCATCACCTTAAACCCTAACCCTCATCCCAAATGACTCTTAGACAGACATCAATGTCACACATTGTCACAACCCATTCTCTTCTTTCTATTTCCTTCTGTAGCTTCACCCCAGCTCACTTTCCATTAAAAACGTTCAACTTTTGAGTATTTTTCCCTTCCTTTCAGAAATTCATCGAAAGCAATATTCTGGTATCAATATCCATTCTTTTTTAAAACAGTAAATTGTTTTTTCGGGGGATTTGGTTGCCATTTTAGCATGTCGAGCGATCAAGTAAAGACCCCCTTAGGTGATTTGCCAAGAGTTTGTTTTTAAATTTTAATGATTTTCATGTGTCACGCAAATCCCACGTGTTTGTGGGATTAGAAGAGAGAAATGTGCCGATTTAACCGCCTCCGTCGCCATTTGACCTCCATTTCTTCTATAGACCTGGAAAGGATGGATAAAAAAGACGATTGTCAGGGACGTAAAAGGATGTAACTAAATACTGTAAGGGATTTTATCCAGCCCTTTACTGATCTGTCGATTGATATCTCTTTGTTTGAAATTATAATGGCTTTTAAGATCCTTTTTATCAGCGCGTTTTATTATTTCACCCCCAACTCTTTCACTGCTAAATGCTGCGCCAATGACAGCTTAATGCCGTATCAATCAATCGTTTGATGGTTTTATTCCGAAAACGATTTGTATTCATGACTACGCCTGATAGTCTTCTCAACTCCTTCTGTGTCTTATTAAGCGATTTCCATGGGGCTAAAACACGTGACTTCGATCGATTGAATTATTAATTCTGAACAGATTAGATTTGAAATTTAAAAAAATAAGAAGTTGTTAATTCTGCACAAGTTAGAAACGAAATTCTGAACAAAAAATAAAAAATGTTTAACAAAGTTTACGTTTTAATCTAAAGACATAAATTGTTAACTCGAAAAGGATATACCGTAAATCCTCGAGTATAGTCCGCCCTTGAGTATAATACGCAGGGGATTTTTTAGGGGTCTGTACCTCTCAAAAACCTAAACCTTGTGTGTAATATGTACCCCTTCTCTAACTTGAGTCAAGGAGGTTTACATAACGTCCTTGGTTTGGAAACATATATACGGTAACGTCCTTTATTATTATTCTATATATAACATAATGCAAACGTGTAGCTCTTTGTGCTCTTTGTTTGCAGAAAATAAAGAAATAACAGTAATAACGTCAGTG